>NW_027509721.1:717500-824240 GCF_048541705.1 Temnothorax americanus
CGAGTCCAACCGCACTACTATTATGATATTTTTTTAATTAGTAAATAATTAAATACAATTAAATCGTGCGTGTAAAATCATGTTATATTATTATAATTATTGGGATGTTGTGTAATGTTTGTCACTATGTTTGTTTTCAATTACTTAATTCATGATGGACTGTTACTTGACTAGCTGGGTCCGCGAAAGGACCACCTTGTAAGCTAAATATTGAAAAAAATACCAAGTTTTTCTTGAATATCTCAAAAATTATAAGGCAAATAAATAAAGGGCGGCGGTGTGGTCTAGTGGTAGAGCGCCAGACTCGTAATCTGAGGAACCAGGTTCGAGTCCACTAGAGCCATGTAACATGGAAAAATTTTTTTCCGAAAAACCGCGCCCCTCCGTGCAAGCTGCGGAAAAAACTGGGCTCCGTCTTTCGGAAGAGACGTTAAACCGTTGGTCCAAAGGAGGAAAGAGTAAGGTAGTGGATGAATTGGAGGTTAGGGTTGGGTACGTCCCATCAAAACGCCCTTTAAGGCCCCTTGGGGTAAATAAAGTAAAATTCTTTATCCTTTATCCTTTTTTTATAAGGCAAATAAAAAAATGTTTCAGATAAAAGTTGTTCATATTAATTAGTAGAAAAAGATGATACCATAAAAAGGGGGTTTCTATTTAAATAATTTGACTTGGATCCTATTAGGCTTAACACAGGTCCCGGGTTCAAAATCTAATAAAATTGTCTATTGGTCCTCCTTGAACTCTCCAACTTTTATCTGAAACATTTTTTCAATAAATTAATACTTTCCGAGATAATTATAGCGGAAATGATTGGCACACGAAATAAAAATCACCCTGTTTATTTCATACATAATTACATATTAAAACATAAGAGTACGGGGTTAAGTATGACGTGTTCCAATATTCACTGTCTATACTAAAAATCTATGGTTAATGTTATGCATACACTTTAGATTTTCAGCACTGGATATTAAAATATTGGAACGCAGTTTATACCAAGTTTAAATTTTTCTTACTTATGTATCTAATAAATGAAGCTGTCGCTCAGAAGAGTTTGATAGAAATCAAACTGCTTGGTGTTGCTCTGCGTGAACTTCCACTGATGGAAAGCAACGTAACACTGCAACATAATACAAAAACAGTAATTATTATTTACATCTAATTATATATTTTAAACATAAAAGTAGGTTAAGTATGAATCTGTATTGTCATATTCAGTATCTATATACTGAAAATCTGTAGTTGATGTTACACGTATACTTTGGATTTTCAGTATTGACGATTAAAATTGGAAAGTATGGTTTATATCAAATTTAACTTTTTCTTACTTACATATTTAATAAATAAGTCTTTTGCTTTTTTATCAAATTGCTTGGTGCTGCTCTGGACTGCATGCACATCCACTGATGGAAAGTGTTTGAACAAGCGCGCGCACAAGCCTGAACTCTAGAATTAGATGAGGAAGGAACAAATAATAAGAATCCGTGTATTGAGAGAGAGATTGCGTTTAGTAATTTATGTAATTTGAAATGGCTAGATTGGGCAGAACTATACAAAGAATACCAACATTTGTTGCATAGAAGAAGGGAAACTGCCCGAAAACCTTCTCAGTATTCGTGAACCAATTATTACATAGATTATATAAAATACTGTAGAAATACAATAAATGTATAAAACACATAAAAGAAACAAATCAATGGTTATTATAGTACAGTCTTTTCTTTAAATATGTATTATAATATACTTTTAGATTTTACTGAGGTATTTCTTTATCATATAAAATCTTCATTGCAAGAAGAATTGTCATAGTAGTCATTATTCTCGTATAATTTATTTTGACGGAGTCAAGCTTAGAATTAGTTGTTCTTCTCTAAAGAAAGGATCGTTTGAAACATAAACATAAATCAATTAATACAAGAATATCACTTCAGATAGAATGTATATAATCTGGAAAATAATGCATCAATCTTTTATTTTAAATAACGAATTACTATCATCAGTCTATTCATTGATGTTATTTGTAATGTTAATACTGATTGAGTATTACCAAATAAGTATCTAAATCTCGGCAAAGCATTATACTATATCGTGAGCGATTACTACAACATAAGCTATATACATGACATGAGCAACAACAGAAACACAAGCGATAAGTTTCTCACTGAATTTACTAGACTAAATCTTGTACTAGGCTGTCTTTGATTGACACATTAATTCACTTTAGTATGAACATAACATTCAATAAGTCAGAATTCGCAAAATACTTAGTAGAATAATTATCAAGTTATTGAGAAGTAACTTTTATAGTAACGCACGGAATTAGTCACTAGATAGTTTTATTACAACGCAAGAAACGATTAATATAATCCGCAATGAACGTATTCTCATTTCATATGTAATACAAAGAAAAGTACACATAGCTCGCAAATTAACGTAATAAACCACAAGAGATATTGTCTAATTAATGAGAAAGAAATAATCGCACAAAGAAGAATTAAAGTTTTTACTTGTCATGAAAATGGTTGCAACCAAACGATTAATTATTTACTTTACTTTACACTGAGCTCATTGTTATACAATTGAATCGAAATGAATTGTGCACAAACCTGAAATAAGAGATGAGGATGTTTTCCTCTTAACACGAGAAGTGTATTATATTTCCTCAGACGAACAAGGATAACTCTCAGATGAGCATAGGATCCTTTAATCAGGATTCCTAACGTAACGTTAGACGAATATCTAACGTCTCTACTTGCTATTGTGAAATGATTAGTTACCTTGTGAGCAAAACAGATGAATAATTATAGCTAGTCTTACAGAACACGCCACAGACAAATTTCCTCTCGATGTATAAGTAGCTGCTCGTATTCAGCTTGAACAGGATTCTTCGAACGTTCCAGAAAATGGCTACCTTCCTCGAACCTTCCACGTGCCGGCATGGTTCGCCAGGATGTATCTCGCTGGCTTCCTCTCAGTGACGATCGCTGTTGTCCTTTTCCGATCCGTATATGTTTCACAATTATCTTATTTATTGCACACGAATAGGCCGATCTCAAATACTTTACAACTTAACTGCGAAAAGATGATGCAATTATGCGACTCGAATTTATGTATAACGCACGATGTATCACGCACGAGATCTGCGAGACGAATATGCTCGCTCGGCCGGGCTGCGCGCCCCTCCTAACATGCTCAAGCATGCGCGGTAAACACGTGCCTCGCCGCCTGGGACGCAGCGTTGTCGGCGCCGCTCGCGCGCTTTTTCCATTAACCACGTAGAACGCGCGGCTTGACCTATCAGATTACAATCGACACTGATGGCCGCAAAAAAGAATAACACAATCTCTCTTTCTCTCTTTCAACTTCAAACAGAAAGCAATACCGTAACATATATATAGCATAAGAACAATAATTATTATAAAATCATGTAAATGGTTAAATAATTATGGTTAAATCATTTAATTAATGATTAAACTGCTTTTTAGGAGATTTGGGATCGGCATATTTCTGTCACGTATCTCCAAATAAGGGCTCCAATTGGATTAAACTGTTAAAAATTTTGAGGTTAAGTTAGCTTCAAGATTTAAGTATGAACCCTTTAATAAATAATTTTATTAAAGACTCGTTTAATAAGGTTATAAAGGCAAATATATATATTTTAAGATGATCATTGAAATGGTTTTTATGATATTAACATGGTTTTTGCAGACCATTATGCCACGTAATCCTTATTTTTGGATTTAAAGACAAATCGCCAAATATATATGTACAATGTACATATTAGTAATAATTATACAAAAATACTTTTAAAAATATTTGTGTGTGAACAATATTTATTAAATAAAGAAAAATTACCTGAAATTAACACGATAGTTTCTGTGCGGTGTCGTACACGTGATTGCGTGATCCCACGGAGCCATGCAAGAGACAGCGAGAGAAGATCGGGAATGGTGGGGGTCGGTGCTGCGACCAAGCGCATAGCCACACACACTAGCGTTCTTCCCTCCACTTACGCACTCAGAAACGTTCTGTTTATCCGTGTGACAAACTCGTAATTTGAAAAGTTTAATATTGATTATATAAAAAATATAAATTTTAAATTTTATCCATTTATTTTATTATCAATTTACTTACTGGCTCTTAATTAAAAATTAATTGTATATATAATTACCTTTTATTATTACAAAACAAATAACAAGTTTATAAAATTAAATACCACCAATTATAAAATTTATCTTAATCACTTTTATTCCCCAAAAGTACAAGTCAGTCTCTTTTGATTTCATCACATTTTTTTATTTAGATTTTTCTTTCTTTTAGTCCAAAATTCTTTAACTGGTATATATTATCTGTGCAATACGTATGATTGTGTGATACCTTAATAACGTCTTAATGACGTCAATAAGATGTCATTAAAATGTCATTTGACATTATTTTGCTACTTAAAGTATTATATTTCAACAATATATTGCAGCAATATTACTGTAATATTTCAATATTATTTAAAAACGTGTAATACATCAGTAATATTTCTGAAATATTTCATTGTAATACGTAATATTTCCACAATATTGCAATATTACTGCAATATTTCTGCAATATTATGTGCTGTGTGGGATTATATCTATTATATGTATATCTATTATATGTACATAGAAGCATACGTAAATGCATTCTAATAAATTGGTACATATAATATATAATATACGTACGTATATGTATATACATATATATATATATATATATATATATATATATATATATATATCTACTATTATATAAAAGGGAAAAGTTTGTACTGTTGTTCGGGGTAATCTTAGAAACTATTGGACCGATTTTGAAAGTATTATATATGAAGTAGGGGTAGAATTTCCCGGGGAGTGCTATAGGGTGTATAGTTTTTCGTTACCGATCTTCGGGAAACCGGTTTTTCTAATTTCTTCAATTTTTCAAGAAATAATTGACTGAATTTTAAAGAATTGTATATAAAAGAAGAGTAGAATTTCCCGGGGAGTGTCATAAAATGTATAATTTTTTGTTACCGATTTTTTTTGGAACCCGTATCCGAAATTTTTCCAATTTTTCGGGAAATAATTAACCGAATCTTAAAGAATTGTATATAAAACAGGGGTAGAATTTCCCGGGAAGTGCTATAAACTGTATAGTTTTTCGTTACCAATCTTTATTGAAACCGGTATCCAAAATTTTTCCAATTTTTCGGGAAATAATTGACCGAAATTTAAAGAATTGTATATAAAACAGGGGTAGAATTTTCTAATAAAGGGGTTATCGATTTCGGTCTAAAAAAAATCTACGTAATTGGTCTGATTTCTGCAAATTTTTAGATAAGCTAATTTTTTTATGGATAGAATATTATTATATTGAATTTGTAATTGTTTTTTAATTGAAAAATCGAGGTTCTGTATACATCGCAAGCGAGCAATCTCAAAATTCCCGAGAAAACGCCTGGGTAAACCAAGTGATGATGTCGCTGATCGGTAAGTGAAATATTGGAAAAGCGGAAATGACTCAATAGAGTGTGAAACTCGAGTAGAAAAAGACCGGTTACGATATGTTTAATCCAAGGAAACATTTATGCGGTCTGATTTGAAATTATACAGGCATTTAGTTATGATTCAAATTACGAATATCAATTTCATCCGAGTGTAATAATTGGGAAAATGGATGCAATATATGTGATCATTGTCAAGTAAAAAAGTTTAAAACTTAAACACCTAGAATGTGTTATTCATGCAGAAAAGTTAAACTACCGTCTTTAAATCAACCACCCGACACACTCCTTATATTTGTCCACAATAAGGATATTGAAACACAAATGAAGTCGTTTAAAAAAAAACGACTCCCGGGCGAAGCCCGGGTAACCAGCTAGTATATATATATATACAATATGTCTTTTAATATGTTGCAGTGCCACCTTGCAGCAATATTATTGCAAGATTGCCACAATATTGTATTTCAATATTGCTGCAATATTGCTGCAATTTTACGTTGCAAGTGCAATGTGGCAGTATTGCTGCAATGTTGCTGCAATATATCGTGCTGTTAGGGTACGGAGCATTACAGACCAGTAAATCGCAGTGTTAAAAATGTACCTGTCGCTCTGACATGTCGTGAGTGAAGCGTTGGTAGAAATTGGAAGGTTAACATAATAAAAGGTGTGTACATGAGTTAATGGTGGGGATAAAAATTCACAACGAATAACTTTAAATTTTTAATAACTTATCAATAACGTTCAAATAAAAGTATCCGGTAAACCTTCCGTGTCCGTCTACAAATTCAATCCATTTTCCTGTCTCTTTATGCACAGCATCTCGGAAATTAAGCGTTTATAAAAATACGATTCGTTATCTAGAATCTCCACATTATTCCAATCGAAATTATGATTTAATGCTAATCTATGATGTATTATAACAAAATGATTAGATGTATTCCAATTTATATATAGTTCTGGTGTTCCTTATAGGCGGAGAGCTGGCGTTAAAAAACTGCAAGAGTTTTATAATGGCTGATTTTTTCACATAACGTTATATTGCGGGTGTACATGAGTCAACACCCACTCGCAAGGTCATGGTACTGGGACACCTGGCGCCGGCGCGCTTTGAAATAAGTCAAATTATTAAGTGCAATAAAAGTGTTTTGTAATGGCTCAAATTTTGTGAGAAACTAATAAATAATATAAAAAACTGTTAGAAAGTGGTCAGACCGCACAATTATGGGACGCAGCGAGACAACACCTCGCATAAGTGGTCGCAAAACTGTTTCGAATTAGCTGAAAATTTAGAAACTATTAAATTATTGCGTATAATGAAGGAAAAAAACGGTCAGACTTCAGTTTAATGGGACTGACGCAGTCAGCAGTCGTTTGAAGTGCGAAGATCAAGCGCGCGCGGTTGCTCCAAGAGCGTAGTGATTTGCTTATAATTAAATTCCATTTGTATTTAATAAAATGATTAAAAGATTTTTAACTAAATCACGATTGAAATTGTTATTTTTTACGTTGTTTAATTAATTAATTTAAAATTTTATTATAATATAAATAAACTTAAGATCAAATTGTAAATTACAAAACTACAAATAAAAAAACAAAAAATTAAAAATTTTTTTTTATAAAAAGTATAGCTTGTTTTAGGGTACTATTTAACATATTAAAAGTCCCCATGTGTAGACGCTACGTTGCGGGCAGGGGAGGGTCCAAAAGGTCCAAAAAACCAGTTTTTTGCAAATAACTCGGAAAATATCAACTTTACGGAAATTTATGTAGATATAAAAATTGTAGCTTACAAAATTCCGCACAATTTCGTTTTTTATTCAAGTCTGTACGACCAAATGGAGCAGAGATATAATTTTTTAAAACACCGGTAGTTTTGCGACGCAACGAAAACGCGTACGCGCGTCGCGCATTTTTCGCTAATATCTCAAAAATGGACTCTCAAATTTAGGCAAAACTACCGGTGTTTAAAAAAATGAAATTGTGCAGAATTTTGTAAGCTACAATTTTTATATCTACATAAATTTCCGTAAAGTTGATATTTTCCGAGTTATTTGCGAAAAACTGGTTTTTTGGACCTTTTGGATCCTTCCCTGCCCGCAACGTAGCGTCTACACATGGGGACTTTTAATTTGTTAAATAGTACCCTAAAACAAGCTTGTTTACAAAGTTTCAGCCCACTCAGTATTATTTCCTCCAAATTTTGTCATTTTACTGGACTATATATGTTTTAAGATTTGCTCGTTACTTTACTTTTCGCCCGCTAAACAGGGAGGAAAGTAATCACTTTCCGCCCTAGGGAGAAAAATGACCACTTTCGTCCCTGTTTGGCAGGAGGAAAGTAACAACTTGATTACTTTTGTCCCAGTAATAGGGATAAAAGTAACAGCTTTCCTCCCTGGCGTGAAATTGGCCACTTTCGTCCCTCTCTACAGGCATGGAAAGTTTAATTTTCCGTGGAAGTGTTGTAAAAAAAATTAGTTTTTCAAAAACATTATATTTCGTAATTTTTAAAACTTTAATATTTGATTAAACTTCAAATTTTATTTAATTCTACTTCAAATTGAAGAATAACTAATGTTCTATTATGTCTTTGTAATTTTCTTTGAAATGTAAGAAGAAAAAGCTCTTTATTTTCAGTAGCTTGAAAGATGATAAAATAATATTAAATAATGTTGCCTCGACATTTTTGTACATATAAAAAAAAGATTCAACTAAATTTTAAAATAACATAATTACAAAAAACATCAGCATTGGTAATTTTCAAAATTTTATAAGATTTGAAGGTAAAATATTTTTCACAACACCTCCACGGAAAGTTCGACTTTCCATGTCTGTAAAGTGATCACTTTCCGCCCTAGGAAGGAAAGTGGTTACTTTCCGCCCGCTATGTCGTCCTGGCGTGAAATAGCCACTCTCGCCTCTCTCTAGGCATGGAAGTCGAACTTTCTGTAAAGATATTGTGAAAAATATCGTGTGCACCTCAGGACGAAAGCTTTTTCAGAAAAACGCTACTTTTGCCCCTTGGTGCACAATATATATATACTATTTCACAAAAACACTATACTCGTATAATGAAATTTTACACAATGCTTTGAATTGATTCGCACGTTACGTTAACAACTACATATCATCAGTAAATATGTACCGAGGTCTTTGCTAGGACCGTACAGTACCCAGCAATCAGATGAACACAAAAGACCGTGTTGCACAAATACAATTTCCTTCTTTTTTTTGCTATCCAACAACAATGGACTTTCAGGTATCCTGTGTATTTTTAAATTGTAACCATCCTCCGTTGTGACGCTATGCTCCTCAGCGGGATAATCATATCGTTCTACCAGGCCAATCTGTTAAAGAATAGCATGATATGTAACATCCACAAGGTCGTTTCATTTCTATTTCGATTTCGATGTATTCTAAATTCGAAAAATATTTACACAATATTTACACAATATCATTTATTACAAAATACCTATATGTAAATGTAAATTTAGGACTTAAATCGAAAACAATTTTTACTCACAAAATCCAATATTTTTCCACTGTTTATTTTTTCGGCTGGATCCATTTTTCTTACTCTCACTAAACCAGAGTTTTTAGAGAAGAAAAAATTTAGGAATTCGTTTTGTAGAAACGATGACATGGTCTGCAATCTTCCTTTGGAGAACGTCATAATAATTAAAAATGCAACCAACATGAATTTTATACCTGATGTCATCATATCAACTTATTATTGTATAGTAGATTGTAAAAAAAGTCTTAACTGTTGGCAATGTCACTTAAAACACTTGTCGAGAGGCAACTTGTTCCTGCAATGCGATCTGCAATGAGAAACAAACGCGATAAGTGATGAATCGACAATAATTTAAAAATTTTAACAGAATTTCAATTTTCTATTGTAAAATTAATGATAAAGTAGTTAATATTAAAAAATTCCTACAAACAAACTTTGAAGAATAACGGATTTGAAGATAATAATCGAAATGCATATGCACAAGCACATTTAAACCCAGCAAACACAGTATTCTGTTTGCTGGGAAATTTTTATAAATTTTACAATAACAACTATTAGTCACATTTTGCTTAAATAAAATTCGATGTGGAGTCAGGTAGTAGTAGTAGTAGTAGTAGTGCTAGTGGGAGGTACCACCAAGGTCCCTGTCGGCCATCAGATCTAGCTGATCTTTTGTGCCTTCTCACTTGTTTTTTGCTAGGTCTCGAGATACAGTCCTGAGCCTTGTACCAGGTTTATCTGATCTGTAACCCTAGCATCTTCTAGATCCTATGGAGTTAGGTACATACACCCCCAGGTTTTGTATCTTTTGCATATAAATGCCGGGCATTGACATATTATATGTACGTTGTCTTCTTTCTCGTCTCCGCAAAGGCGACATTCCTTTTGCTCTGCGAGCCCGAGATTAAGAAGGTGTGCTCTGAGTATGGTGGAGTGACCAGTAAGCAATCCCAACGCCATTCTCAGTTTCTGTTTACTCAGCGCCAGTAGTTCTTTAGCCCTACCTGGTCTGCTGTCTTTCATCAAAGTCCTGGCCTGGCGGCAGGTTTTTAACTTCTCCCACCTGGCCAGGTGTTCTTTTTTTAGGCGACCTTTGATGATTTCTTTGCCTACTGCAAAGGGTATTCCCGTCACCTGGCCAATTATTGCTTCATTAGCCCCCTTCTTGGCCAGCATGTCTGCGGTTTCGTTCCCTGGTAATCTTTGATGCCCAGGCACCCATACTAGCGTGACCTTATTAAGTCCGCCTAGTTTTTCTAATGCTAGCATGCAATTCCAAACCAATGCTGATTCGGTAGTTGTTTTTGCCAGCGCTTGTATGGCTGTTCTACTATTCGAGCAGATGTCTATCTTCTTTCTCTTCGTATCTTTGTTTAGCAGGTGTTCCGCGCACTTTAGGATAGCCAGTATCTCAGCTGTAAAAACAGTTGAGTGGCTTCCCACAGGAATACTCTCCCTGTGGTTCTCCTTCGGCCCGTAAAATCCTGCCCCAAAGCAGTCATTAATGCCTGAATGCCTGACCCATCAGTGAACCATAGATCCACATTGAAATCCCTGACTCCCCCCGGGTCAGACCATTCTTTCCTAGTTGGTATTCGTATCTTAAAGTGTTTTACCAACTGGTATTTTTTAGGAACTCTATCTTGTTTTAAAGTGAAAGGGTGTTTCTAGAACAGGTCGAGTCTTGTATGTCCCGTTCCTGTATTTCTCCATTCTCCCTGACACCTTAGGGCCTAAGCAGAATGGCTGTCTTATAACCTTAGGGCAGTGTTTTATGCCTTAAATCTTTGTCTTATGTAACACACAATACTGTGTTAATGTTTCCTGTCTTGTGTAGTATACGCGACGTGGCGCCACGTTTTAAGGAATAAACGTAAAACGTATGTATATGTAAATAACAATTCTATTATACAATTAATAATGAATATTTTATAAATAGTTATGACATAATACATTTTAAACTTATAAATATGTAATAATATTATTTCATATTTGAAATATATTTCAATAACTGTGAATATAACCTAACTTTTTTGTTCAAAGAAATTTATCTAATGTACTTATAAATAAAATGTTCTACTTAATTAAATATTATTTGATTTAATAGTATTATATATGTTTAAAAATCTTGTTAATTATTTTTGTATAACTTTTAACAAAATCTATATGTATGTACGTATATTATCTAATGTTATATATGTATATCCTTTTATTATTATTTTTTAGTAAAAATGGAAGATCATCACTATTTTGAATTTAATAATACATATTGTACAGACAATGAAGTGTCAAATGAAAATGAGAATAATATTTTTATAGAAGAAAAAGACAGTGATGCTTTTCTAATTGAATTATACAGAGAACGACCATTTCTGTACAATATAAAGGACACAAAGATTTTAAAAACATACTAATTAAAGATAATGCTTGGAAAGAAATTTCTAAAATCATGCAAAATAAAAATTATGGTAAATATCAAATATTTTTAATTAATATCTTTTATTATGTCTTATTGCTAATATATATTATGCTAATTATAACGATAAAATCTCAACATTTTTACAGGCAACTTATATACACCTGATTATTGTCAAACTAGATGCACATCTCTAAGAAATCAATATAATCGTGAGAAACGAATAATAGATAGTCAATATAAGAGTGGAAGTGGTGCTTCAACTCATAAACCCTTTGCATTTTATACTCAATTATCTTTTCTTGACAATTATATCAAGAGACGAAGGTTTATAATGATAATTGCTTAAAAATCCGTATTTTAATAGTATAATATGTATATATACTTATATATTCTTGTATTTTCAGAACATGCAGTAATATAAAACCAAATAAAGCTTCAACATCTACATCATCTTTAGAACTGTCAACAGAAATTCCACAATTTAGTTCAAATGAAGTATTTGATACCAAAGAAAAATCAAGTCATTCTATGCACGAAACAGAAGATAATAATTTTAATGATGAAAATAATAAAGAAAATATTTTAGAAGATACTCGTGAAACACACGTAACACATAAACGCAACATTGACAAAGATTCACCATCAGTCGTATTACATACAAAACCTAAATCTAAAAAAAGTAAAGTCGATGAAACAAAGGAATTAGACAATATGTTTACATCGGTTAGCCAGAAAATCATGAATGTTTTAGATAACAAACGTGAAATTAATAATGAAGACGAAGCATTTGCACAATTTATTGTTGCTTACTTGATAAATCTTCCACAATCTGAGAAAAATATAAGAAAGAAAATTATAACAGATGCTTTATTTTCTTCACTATAAAAAATTTAAAATTTTTTGTTTTTAATAATTTTTATTTTTTTTATAAAGTATTTTTTTTATTACTGAAGTATTGTTTAATACAATATGTGATACATTACTATATGTAATATTGTAAAAAAGACTGTTTCTTTTAAGTAAGATTTTAAATTTAAAATAATATTTTCAGTTACATTGTTTTTTAAATCTAATATAATTTTATTATTTAGTGCGCAAAACAATATTTTTGTTTAAAATTTTTTATTTATGTGATAGGTAATTTTAGATAGATGATAGATATGTGATAGATGATCTGATATGTGCATGATTTGTATGTGCTAATTAATAGTTCTAAAGCACTTTCCTTATTAACTATGTTTATTATTTAATTGCTTTATTTGTATACATTTGTAATGTATATCTTGCTAATTATATAATTATTAGATACAAAATTCGATTTGTGGTATTTGCTTTTATTTACATAGATCTTTATTACTAGATACACATCAACTTAGATTAACTTTAAAGCTTTATTGTAAAATTGTAACATTATAGTTGAAACATTATGCCGTATGACTAAAGACAAATACAATAAAAACAAAATATATAAATGACTTTCATTAATAAATAAAAATAATAATTAATAAATGTAGGTAATACTATGTGCATTAATATTTTGCTTGTAACATTTCACTATAAAGAAACTTTTTCTTAATTGCTGCAATGTATAAACTTTCAGTAAATAATGTTAATTAGGTTGTAGAAATTAATATTAATTGATCTAGCAGTAAAGAGATAATCAGTATATAAACTTTACATATAACAATATGCAAAATCAGTACGACATTATTGTCAAACTCTATAATTATATATAAAACAAGAACTATATATATATATATATATATATATATATATATATACAGATTCTAACTTTATTTTATTCATTTTTTTACTTAAGTAGAGCTCAGTTTAGAAATTATGTTGTCAAAAAATATCAAGCTATATAATTCTTGAACACATTCTTTTTATAATATTATTAAATATTTTCACCATATGTTCCTCTTTGCACGTAATCGTATTGCCACGGTACTTCTCCTTCAGGTGATATAAAATATTTACACAATGTGTCTCTTTGTTTCGAAGCAGAAGATACGGTTTCATTATAACATAGGTTTTCCGATGAAGACAACCATTGCATTTCCTTTATAAATAAAAATAACATGGTTAATTAAATTTATAAAATATACAGTAATTAATATTTTAATAACAATATTATATACACATAATGTATCTGCATTTATTTAATTATTTTATTATATTAATTATTAATATTAAAATTTTTTTAATTTATCAAAAGTTTAAACATAAAATTAAGTTATACATATATTTTTTTTGCAGAATACAAATATTTAAATGTTTATTTTACCTGATTATTTGTATCGTTTTCAAGAAATTCAGTTGTGCTATATAATTGCATATTTTTTGTTCTTCATTTAAGTTTCTTCCGGTATATGGCTTCATAATTCTCGTATTTAATGCAAAAGCATCGTCTGCCAATAAAAAAGTTGGTGTACAGATCTGATTTCCAGGTAATTTGAACGTTCCCTTTGGTAGATTTAAATTTTCATTCTTCAAATTTTCTCCAATTAATGAATCGTTAAAAATTCCGCCATCGCTGTTACCACCGTATGCACCAACATCAACTAACGTAAATCTATATACATGGTTTGCCACTGCCATCAAAACAATACTATAATATTTTTTGTAATTATAAAAAAGACTTCCCGAATTAGGGGGACATTGCAAGGTAATGTGTTTTCCGTCTACTGCCCCTACACAATTTGGCACATTCCACCTCTTCCAAAATCCTTCAGCATACGACTTCCATTCTTCTTCACTTGGTTGTGATAGATACAGTGGTTGTAATACATTTATTAATATCTGACATACTTCTGTAATTAACATACGCACTGTTGATTCACCAATTCAAAATGATAGAGCGATAGACAAAGGAAGATCTCCAGTGGCAAGATATCTGAAATACATTTTCATTAAAATATCTATGTTATTAATATTATTTATTATAAAAAGATGATGAATTTTCCATTTCTCTCTCTCTCTCTCTCTCTCTCTCTCTCTCTCTCTCTCTCTCTCTCTCTCTCTCTCTCTCTCTCTCTCTCTCTCATTCTCTATTAAAGCATGTTTCGAGCAATAATTATTTTAGGCAATTTTTGTATATCTGACAAAAATAAAATATTATTAATACTATTTAATATTATTCAACATTTATATATTTAGTCTAGAATACTTGTTTTAGTCTACCACAGAATCTGTCTTTGTTACTTTAATAAAATTTCTTTTTTATTGTTATTTTTATTAAATATAATTATTTTGAAAAAATAATAAAATAATTACTTATATATAATTATATACCTTAATACTATTATCAATCTTTGTTCTGCAGGAAATGCTCGATAGCTATTTTTTGTTAAATGAGGTTCAGTTAATTGAAGTAATTTGTTAAATAAACATAAATTCATTCTCGTATAACGAAAAAAAAATTTTCATCATTTTTTAAATCTTGGAAAAGTGTCTTATATGCTCCGTATTTGTATCTCAGTTGGTTTATTGGTCGCACGTACCATCTTCTTTTATACCATCTAATTTGTTTTTTTTTTTCGTTTTAATAATTTATATAAAAGCATCCATTGTAAAACAAGCAATGAAAATTGCTTATTTCTATGCATCATTTTAATATGCCTGAAATTAAAATTGTTTTCTGTAAAATAAATTAAATTAAATATTATATTATACAATTTTAATAATTGACAAGATTTTTAAACATATGATACTATTAAATAAAATAATATTTAATTAAGTAGAACATTTTTATTTATAAGTACATTAGATAAATTTCTTTGAACAAAAAAGTTAGGTTATATTCACAGTTATTGAAATATATTTCGAATATGAAATATTATTATATATTACATATTTATAAGTTTAAAATATATTATGTCATAACTATTTATAAAATATTCATTATTAATTGTGTATAATAGAATTGTTATTTACATATACATACGTTTTACGTTTATTCCTTAAACACGCGTCACGTCGCGTATACTACACAAAACAGGAAACATTAACACAGTATTGTGCGTTACATAAGACAAAGACTTAAGGCATAAAACACTGCCTTAAGGTTATAAGACAGCCATTCTGCTTAGGCCCTTAGTCTATAAGCTGTATTCCTCGCTGCGTTTACTACGGCCAGGTCTAGTGGAGGCACACAGAGTGCAATTTCTAGCGCCTCTGTGGAGGTAGTCCTCATAGCCCCCACTGCAGCCTTTAAGTAGTTCCCTTGTAGGCTTTTCAAAAGGTTCTTTGCTTCCCCTTTCTCTGTCCTGGGCCACCAGATCACAGATGCATAAAGTAGTTTCGGTAACAATACCGCTTTGTATAACCATAGTGCTATAGGAGCTTTGATGCCCCAAGACTTTCCCATGGCTCTTCTACACATCCACATGCATGAGTAGAATTTTTTCCTGCTCTCTGCAAGATGTACTTTCCAGTTAAGTTTGGTATCTATATATAGTCCCAAGTATTTAACTGAGGTTGTAAAGGGGATATCCTTCCCCCAGAGCTTAAGAGGCTCAATGGGTTCTGATTTGTATTTCCTGGTGAAGATCATTATGTGTTGGTCTTTGATGGGTTAACCATCAATCCTTTGGCCTCACACCATTTTTGGACGATTTTGAGGGCAACGTTCATGCGGTTGTAACCGAACGGTACTACAGGATGGTGCGATTCGCGTGGATGTCCTATAAATCAACGGTCGCCACTCGGTTTGACATCGAATAACCGAGAAGGTAGATATCTCTAATTTCTCGAATCGTCAATCTAACTAATTTTCCTTATTTGCAGGTTCCCGCCACGGATGGATCATCGCCGCCGCTGCCCAGTGTCGCCGCTGCCACCGCCGACCAGGATCAACGAGGGACTTCGATGGATCGACGCCGATGGACCAGGTAAGTGTGTAAGGTAAGTAGAATTGATAATTCTCAAAATATTTTATGCTATGACTCAACAATTTATTCAATAATCTTGATTCACACAGTTGGTTGTCGACAAATCTTCGTATTGCACAAGTTGCTGTTCACAGGTATTGCAGAGGCCAAGTGCCTTGTCGCTTTACGGCGCACAATGATTCGTTTGGCAAATGTATTCCATTCGCAATAGTAATTGCGACAGTTAACGCTTTACGCGGGCGTTCCCGGTTGTTTCGGATGTCGCGAGAGGTAATACAACGCACCCGATTTACGCTCGCGAAGTTTAGCGCGGCCACGATATATATACGGCGTGTAATAGATCTTACTCGTTCGACGATCCCCGAGAGACTGCCTCGAGTCCCGCGTCTCGCTGTAGCTCCTCACCTTCGGAGTCTACCCCCACTCCGGCCGTATTGCCGCTTTGTGTGTTCGCCAGATGTTTGCGGTGGAAATTTCCGCGCTCTTTGCCTTACGGATGACGCTCTCTCTCTTCCCCAGGGTGGTGGTTTTCCACCCCCTTTACCCCGCACGTTACTACGTCGCCGACCCGCGCGCAGGTCGCCTCCCGGGTCACAATTACGGCATCCGAACTCACTTCTCGAAGAAGATGTCCGGGTCTACCCGGTGCTGTCCGCCGTCGACGGCAACCCCCTCTGACTCTGTTTGGGGACCTGGTAAGCCTGTTCCCGGGTTTGGTTCTCGGCGATGACCCCCGGTTACCGAGATCGTCGACGGTCGGGTATCTCGCGTTCTATGGGTCGGATCTCGACGCCGACCCTCACTGCGTGCTTCTCGGGTCTCCCTGAGTGATCAGAGACACTTTGTCCTCGGAGATGACTCCCAGTTACCGAGATTGCCGACGGTCAAGTATCTTACGTTCTACGGGTCGGATCTCAACGCCGACCTCAACTGCACCCTCCTCGGGTCCCCCTAAATAGTCAGGACCACTTTGTTTTCGGAGATGACGCGCGGTTTTCGATATCGCCGACGGCTGGGTATCTCGCGTCCTACAGGTCGGATCTCGATGCCGATCTCTACTGCGCGCTTCTCGGGCCTCCCTGAATGGTCAGGGACCCTTTGCCCCCGGAGATGAACCGCGGTTTCCGAGATCGCCTACGGTTGGGTATCTCGCGTTCTACTGGTCGGATCTCGGCGCCGACCTCGACTGCACCCTCCTCGGGTCCCCTTGAGTAGTCAGGGCCATTTTGCCCTCGGAGATGCCTCACGGTTCCCAAGATCGCCCACTTGTTATTGAAGATTGTGTGTGGCTCTTTAACTAAAGTATTACTCGCTTGAACCGTGACTAATAAATGACTTGTGATCCCGAATCGATCGGAATGAACTAAACTTGATTTTACTTCACCTACTGGAGCCGCTGCTTCGCGGATGACTTATATCTAATAATCTATATTGCATTAAACTTATATAAAATCAAGTTATAATTGATTATTATGTTTAATTATAAGAAAAAAGTGAAAATATTGTGTATTTAGAAATTTTTCATTTTTCGGTAAATTTTACTGTCAGAACAATATGGTAACGCTGCGCTTTTTAGAGCGCCGATTGTAAAATGTGAAGTTGATAACAAAAGTGTCAATGTAAGTGTCAATTTCATTAATCAAAGAATATTGTGACATTTTCTTTTTATCAAAGAGAGATTTTATAACCCAGGTAGCAAACACAAGTCATTTTGACGTCAAATACTAGTCATGTTTGTACGAATGACGTCAAATGACCAAAAAGCGACTATGTCTTAAAAAATGACATTATACTGACGTTATTCCATAACGTCATTATAACGTCTATTTTTAGTCATTTTTGGTTTATGACATCGGCGACTAATAATGGACGTTTATAAGACGTCATTTTTTAGACCATTTAAAGACGTCATTTTAAAGACGTCTTAAAGTCGTCCAAATAAGGACTTTTTGTAATATAACTATTTTTACTTCTTAATATTGTATAATAAAGTAATAATAAAATAAAAACCACAAAATTAACTACAATATGTTTGTTTCGCAACTTTATGATTGAAGTGGCGAATTTATGGTATAAGTGGATGGTAGAGTTGCGTGTGATTATAGTTTTATGATAACTATTTCATGCAGTGTTATAGCTATCAAGAAGATTATCATTACAAGATTTTTGAACACTTTAAAGATGTATCTGTTATAGACAAGTACAGTTAATAAGGAAGCATCAGGGTGAGAAGATC
Source organism: Temnothorax americanus (assembly GCF_048541705.1). Classification (NCBI taxonomy): domain Eukaryota; kingdom Metazoa; phylum Arthropoda; class Insecta; order Hymenoptera; family Formicidae; genus Temnothorax; species Temnothorax americanus. Next base: position 736,074 of record NW_027509721.1, read on the forward strand.
GTCACTGTCCACTGGATCATCGAAGTCAAGCGACTCGGGCGCGGTACTGTACTAGGATGGGTGACCGCCTTGAGAGCGGCTATACGCACATGGCTTGTAACGAAACAGTTAAAAAAGCTTTTTTTCTTAGATAAAGAAAAAGAACATTTTTTTATAAACGTTTATCAAATAAACATTTTTTTAAATTTTAATTTCATAAAAAAACATTTCTAGAAACCGGTATGTCGTAATGGACCTATTTTTGCCGTCAATGAGACGTCAGAAAATGACGTCAAAATAACGTATCCGCGATGACGTCAATTGTCTGTGACATTAGACCGTCATTTTAACGTCATTATGCCGCCAGTTAGTGACGTCAGGAATGGTCAGTAAAGGACCAAAATTTGACGTCAAAATGACTTGTGTTTGCTACCTGGGAATAATAATGGAGTGATAAGAAACATAAAGTGAGGAGTAATGTGGGCAAAAATAAGGGACAATTTGTGAAAATAAAAGTTGGTAATAAACCGTACGTGATGAACTGAAGTGTGACATGAGCGCACAGCTTGCAGCGTTGCCAAATAATTCCTTGAAAGTCGCCATTAAAATATTCATCTATAAACTACATTTCAATAAGTCAACTTTTAACATAAATATTTTGTTTAAATATTCGGTGACTCTGTATTTTTATCGGCACTATATCGAAAGTGTATTAAAGTTTAGCGAATATGTAGCGCAGTTAATATTTAATATCTTAACATATTTGATAAACAAATTATTACATTAAAATGTGAAAAATAGACTTTTTCGATAACGTCACATATAAAAAATCTAATTTTTAAAGTTATAATTTTTCTTTATATGTTCGGTAATGTGGTTTAATTTTTTTCTGGCGTAGAGATATGCATTTTAACTTTCTCGTACCAAAAAATCAGTTAATTCTTAAGACTTTGGCGTAATGAAAGGAATACCTTAAGATTATTATTATTGACATATGAAGTTTATTATTTAAAAATTAAGTTGGGTTAAAGACTACTTAAAGATACGTGGATTTCATTTCAACTACATCATTGTTGAATATTTTTGAACGGAATAAAGAAATATTTATTTCAAATGTCATAAGAGTATAACATAATAAAATTACACTAAAGTCAAATAACAGAAAGTATTTAAGATCTTGTTAATAACATATATTAATGATATTTCTTAGCTTGTGTTTTGTTTATTAATGTATTTTGATTCGAAAACATATTAATTAATATTATATTGTATTAAAAATACTTATTTACTCGTACTTTGACGAGAGTTTAGTTGTCTACAAAAATTTATTCTATCTGGCCAAACAAGAATTTTTATAGATGAAATTAACTATTTTATTGCTATTTTATTGATAAACATTCTACTGTCCTAGAATACATAAATTCAATGTGATTTCTTATATATTAATTATAGGGTAGAGCGGGGTCAAAAGTAACGCAAGGCGAAAATATTTGTGGTAACATTTTTAAAAATATTTTAAGAATCTTTTAGAAATATTTTTTTAAATGTTTTTTTTATTATCTAGATAATATTTTCTTAAAAATATTTGAAATATATTTTTAAAATATTAATTTAAATTTACATATATATTGTTTTATAATCTTGTTCCAAAATATTAAAAAAAATTTTTTTTAAATTTTTTAAGTCCCCTCGCGGCGTGTTGCTTTCGCACCTCGATCGTTACCTCCGGCGTCACCCAAGCAAAAGTTTTCCAAGTTCCCTTGTGGCGTGTTGCTTTCGCGCCGCGGTCATTACCTCCGGCGCCGCCCGAGCAAAAATTTTCTAAGTTCTCTCGTGGCGTGTGGCTTTCGCTGGGACGAATCGGTACAGCGTCCAAGTTCTGTCGGATTAAACTATAACATTTTTTTACAGCGAGAGCTATAATTTAGCAACCCATGTGCGAATGTCGGACTTCTGCCAGAGTTGTCAGCATGGTCCAGAAGTGACACAATATTGGCTGCCAAGACTTGATGGGTGGTACTGCCCCAGTACGGATAAACCATTAGATCAGTATTGTGCTAGTCTCGGTGACCAGTACCCCCATCCAACATTCTGTTCCGAGGCGAGTCTCGTCTCAGTACTGCGACCGTGTATAAGGCCAGAAATTATATTTACGGCCGAGAATCGGCTCAGTACTGGGCATGTATTGAGTCAACTTAGAAAATTTTTGCTCGGCGCCGGAGGTAACAATTGCGCGAAAGCAACACGCCGCGACGTGACTTAGCTTTTTGCTCGAGCGGCGCCGAAGGTAACAACCGCGCGAAAGCAACATGCCGTGAGAGGACTTTTCGCTAGAGCCCACGCCGGAGGTAACGACCGCGTTCGTGCCTCTCGGTTACAAGTACCCCAAATTATGGTATCATTTGTCTCGCTTTGCGTCAACGTGGCGTATCGTCGACCCCTGAGACCGGCTGCCGGATATCTCGTAATCGAATTCGCGTCGTCGTCGCTCTCAGCGGTTAAGTGTCGATGGCCTCGATATTTCGCCTAAGAACTGGCTACGAAAATTAAAAATGATAAGGTACAGTCAAATTTTGTATATCAAAACCCTCCTTACTATCTGAAAAGCACGTAGCACTGCAGCCAGAAGTCGCTCCCGGGGAGGGAAGCGTGGACGGGCAGTCAAACGCGTTTATTTTTAATCAAAATAACATCTTTTAGTGCAGTTTTGATATTTTGTGAAGTTGTAGTTTTTAACTGTAGAAATTAAGGAAAATTATTGCCAGAAGTCTAAGCCGGAGCTAAAACGTTGCCAGAAGTCGGTAAACTTGTAAAAAAATTGTTTAAATTTTAATGACAAGGTGCAGTTCTGGCAATTTTGTTTTTATATTATTTAAGGCTTAAAAAAATTGGATATTAATAGCCAGAAGTCAAAACAATGGCTAAGTATGTGAAAAATGATAATATCGTAAGAATAAAGTCGATAAAACGGAAAACGATTCTTTAAAATTTAAATAATAAGGTGCAGTTCTGGCAATTTGTTTCTTTTATTATTTATACTGTTAGTGAACTATATATGCAATTGCAGAAGGCTACACTGAAAAAAAATTGCTAGATTCAAGAAAATTAAATTTGAATAAAAAAAACCATTGTTTTGATTATTTGCAAGAAAATTATTTCCATAATTTGAAACATTTGTATTTTTAGAAAGAAAAAAAACATTTATTAACGTAAAAAAATTATTTCTTTAAAGTAAGTAAATGTTATTTATTAAACAAAAAGTATATACTTCAATTGAATAACTAATATTTTAAACTATAAAACGCATTACAAAATAAAAGAAATTTTGTTTTTCAAATAAATATGCAAATTTTTAAAATAATTAAATTTTTTTTTTAATAAATCAAAAGGTTTGATTTCTACAGTAGTAATATGTATGTATATGTAAGTGTTTATTGCGTTTCCCCGCAGGGCTTACAAGGCGTTTTTTACTGAGGAACGAACCCAAACCTCTTACATAATTTTTTTTCCCCTCCTGATCATTTACGACCTCACAACACTTTTACTCTCCTCCTCGCATTCCCTTTCTCCCCTCTTCCTCTTCTTCTTCTTCCGCTTCCTCTGCGAATCGTCTTTCCGCCTTCCTTCTTCCCGTCCTGCTCCTCCCTATTCGGTCCATTTTCTGTACCTCCCCTCCTTCTCTTCGTCGGAATCCATGAGCAGCTTCTCCTCCATCCCTTTTAAAATTTCTTCCTCCTCTGATCTTCCTACTTTCCTACGCACATCTCTCTTCCTTTCTACTCTCTCCTCTCTCTCTATCTCTCCTTTCCACCGACTTATCTTCGTGGATCTTTACCCCAACCCTGTTACCCACCTTTTTCTTCGCCTCCAACACCCACCACTTCTCCTCCTCGTCTCCCAGTTTGACCAAGATCGTCAACCACGCACTCTCTGCCCCAGAACTACTACATCCCTTATCGTCACCTTCACCTTCAGTCCTTCTGTGAAGAGCTCCTTCACCTTGTCCCAGTTTGATTTCTTCCCTCCCCACCTCTCCTTCTCAACCCTTATTATGACGTTCTTCCTTCTTAGTTCCTCCTCGCTCCCTTCGTCCACCCCCGCCCACCATTTCTTCTCTCCCTCTTCACTCTTCTCGCTGTTCGCCCTCTTCCTTTTGCCTCCACCTTGCTCCAATCTCTCAACTTTTCTCTCCAATCTCCTTAATTTCTCCTCCATTTCCTCCATTCTCTCGTCCTTCTTTCTATCGTCCTCCTTCTTCTCCTTCACCAACTTTCTTACCTTCTCCTCCACCATCCTTTCCACCGCCTCTGCTATTACTCTCCCCTCTCGCTCTATCCTGGATCTGGAAGCATGAGTCTATTACTTACTTCTCCCTTCCTCTATCCTCCTCTCTCTCCCCTCTCCTTCTCTCCTCCCCTCTCTCCTCTTTCCTCCTTGCTTCTTCCTTCTTCCAGCTCTTCCACCTCTCTTTTCTTTCTCCTTCTTTCCTCCTCTAGCTCTATCATCCATTCCTCCCCTCCCCCTTCTTCATCCAATACCCATCCCACCGATTCCTGCCAGCTACCGTTTCTTGATTTCCAACTCCTACATTCTTCCCATATATGCTCCCATGATTCCTCCCCATACTCACACACTCTACATTTCTTCTTCTCCTCCCCTTCCCAATATCTGTTCTCTTTCACCTCATTCCCTAATCTAAACCTCGCTACCCTTCTCCATCTACTCTCTCCTCATTCCTTCTTCAAATATCCCGGAATACCCCCTCCTTTTATCCACTTATACTATTTATTATACTTTGACTTCTCAATCTTCTCCCATCTCTCTCTCCTCTGCCTCTCCTTATCTCCCCCAACCAGCTTACCAAACCAATCATCTCCGTCTTCTCTCAACCTTTCCAATTCTTCTAACTTCACTCCTCTTTCTTCGAAAAACTTCCCTCTCTCTCTTTCCCAACTCGAGCCTGCTTTCCTTTCCCTCTCCCTTCCTTTCATCTCTTCCCAACACCGCCTCGCCAATTTGCTTTCTCTACCCTCCTCTAACTTTTTCTCAAATCTCCATGCTCTCATCCCCGCTCTCCCTCTTATCTTCTCCCTTTGCAACTCTTCCCTAACAAGGTACCACGGTGTTCTCCCGTCCACTCCTAAGACCCATCTAATATACTTTTCTTCCATCCTTTCCATCCCTTCTCTTTCTCTCCATCCCCATATTTCTGCTCCATATCCCATCACCGTCCACACCAGCCTATCAAACAACCACAATCTTTTTCCCCAGTCTTTCCCAAACCGTCTATTCCCTATCCCCCATACCTTTTCCATCACCGCCGCCGCTTTTCTAATCCTTTCCTTTACCTGCGCTTCCTGTCCTCCGTTCTTTTGGAACACATATCCCAGGTATCTAAATTCCTTTACCTCTCTTAATTCCTTCCCTTCCCATCTCCATCTTTTTTTACTTTTCCTCCCTCCTCCCTTCCTAAACCTCATTATTTTTGTTTGCTCCACATTCAACTCCAGTCTCTTCTTCCGTAAGTACTCCTCTAATCTTTCCAACATACTCCTTATTTGCTCCTCGTCCTCTGCGATTAGTACTACATCGTCAGCATATGCCAGCGTATATACCCTCTTACCTCCTAACATTATTCCTCCCCATTTTACCCTGCCCATTTCCTTCTCCATATCCGCTTACTAGCTTGTTACTACACGTTAAACAATAACGGGCTTAGCGGGCACCCCTGTCTCATCCCCTTCCCCGTCCAGAATACCTCTCCTATATCGTTTCCTACCCTTACTCTACTTCTCGTCTCCCTCAGCAACTCCTCCGTCCTTCTCACTAGCCCTTCCCTTATTCCCCTTTCCCTCATTGCTTTTACTAGCACCCCTCTGTCTACCGAGTCAAATGCCGCTTTCAGATCTACGAAACATGCTATTAACTTTCCCCCTTTTTTCTCCAGCCTCCTATTCACCAAGTAGTTTAAAACATAGATATTATCCACCGTTCCCATTCCCCTTCTGAAGCCCGTCTGATTATGTGGTATAATTCCCTTCTCCTCAAGCTCCTCTCTCAACCTTTCCGCAATAATGGCCGTGTACACCTTGTATAGCGACGACATTATTGTCACCCCTCTGTACTCCTCCACCTTTTTTCCTTCCCCTTTCTTTACGATTGGGACGATTAATCCCTCTCTCCAATTCTCCGGCCAACCTCCCCCCTTCCATACTCTGTTTATATATCTCCATGCCCAAGTCTCCAACTCCTTCCCCCCATATTTCCACACCTCACCTGGTATCCCATCCCTTCCCATTGCTTTTCCATCCTTTAGTTTCCTTATTGTCCCCCTCATTTCTTCTATGCTTATCTCCTTTTCCTCCTCTCCTTCCTTTTCTTTCCTCCTCCCGTCTTCTCCCATCCTCACTCTCCCCTCTACTCCACCTAACAGCTGCATAAAGTACTCCTTCCATTCTTCCTCCTCAATCCCTTCCTGGATTCCTCTCCTCTTTCTTCTCTTTCTATTTACTATCTCCCATACCTCCGACTTTCTCCTTGCTTCCATCGCCCTTCTCTCCCATCTCAGATTCTCCTCCTCCTTCTTCCTCTTACACAGCTCCTTAAACTCCTTCCTCTTTTTTCTGTATGTGTTGCCCTCTTCCCTGCCTTTCCTCCATTCCCTCAGTTTTCTTCTCGCTTCCCTCTTTGTTTCTCTGCATTCTTCGTCCCACTACCCCACCTTCTTATTCCTGCTTCCCTTCACCTCCTTTTCTACCCCTATTATTGCCTCTACTATTCTCGTTTCCATATCGTCCCATTCCTTATTTATCTCTTCCTCTTTCTCTTCTACTTCCCCTATTCTTTCTTTGAACATTTTTACTCTTTCCTTATTCCACACTCCCCTGCTTCTTTTCTTCCACTTTCCCCCTCTGTCCTCCTCCATGCTCCCCAATACCGCCATTTCCAAGGGATGATGGTCTGAGTCCACTCTATCCCCCACCGTCATGCTCTCGATTTTCTCCCTTTTCTCTCCATCCCCTATCACATAGTCTATCACTGTCTCCCCTCTTCCTTCCGTAAATGTAAATTCCCCCTCCTCATCCCCTCTCACATTCCCATTGAATATCTCCCACCCTCTCTCCTCTACACATTTCACCAGCAACCTCTCCTCTCTATCCATCTTTTTATCTTTTTATTTTCTTCCTCCTTCCCTCAGCCCTCTCCCCTCCTCCTCTTATACTCTCCCTCCTTCCTGCCCCGTCCTTGCATTGAAATCTCCTCCAATTATCGTAAATCTTCCTTCCTCTTTCTCTTCCATAAAATGCCCTAGTTCCTGTAAGGTCTCCTCCATTCTCTCCTTCTTTGCATACACCCCTATAATCTTTCAGTTCTTGTCACCTATCCTAACCTTTCCTACTATCATTCCCTCCTTGTCAATTTCCATTTCCGTTCCCTTCTCTTTTAACCCCTTTCTTATTCCCATTATCATCCCTTCTTTCCCGCCATTTGCACTCCCCATTCATATCCTGTTGGCATCCTCCCCCTTATTCTTTCCCAGCCCTTTTCTCCTATCCAGGTCTCTATCAAGACTATCACATCTTCTTTCTTTAGCCCCTCCCAAAACTCCATATCTTTGTTTTCCAAACCAGCTACGTTCCAGAATACTATCCTCCACACTGACCTCCTTCTTCTTTCCACCTCTCTTCTGACCACCTTGCTTTTCTCTGCTATCATTCCTTTCTCCTCTTCCCTTATTATTCCCCCATCTCCATTCCTTCTTCTCTCTCTCCTGCCTTGCCTCCCTCCTCTTCCTTCTCTCCTCCGCTCTCCTTTCTAACCTTTCCCCTTTCATCCTTTAGCACCTCCTCTTCCATATCCCATCTCCACCATATATTTTCCAACCTTATTCTGCCTGCTTTTATCCACGCCCTCCTTCCCTCTCTTTCCTCTCTTCTCGCTATCTCTCTCAGTTTCCAATTCACCCTTCTTTCTTCCCACGACAGGTCCTCCGTTATTCTCTCTTTTCTGCCCACCAGTCTCCTTTTTTTTCCATCACCTCTCATTTTTGCTCTTCATTCTCTAACTTCAGCAACACCATTTCCCTTCCTTTATCCATATCCCCCCCCTATTTTCTTTACTTCTAATACTTTTACTTTGGCTCCTATTCCCTCCAATAGCTTTTCCACCTCTTGTCTTCTCCCTCCTTCTTTTACTTCTAATCCCCTTATCACTACATTCTTTCTTCTCTCTTCCTTCTCCTTCCTTATCAGCCTTCTCTCCAACTCTCTCATTCTCCCCACCATCTCCTCCTCTCCTTTTCCTACCTCCCCCTTTCTCTCCTCCTTTCTCTCACTTGCTTTCTCCTCCAACCTTTTTAACCTCTCCTCTATCTTCTCCTCTAGTTTTCTTACTCTTTCCTCTATCTCTTCCTTTTGTTTCTTCCACATCTCTTCTCTTCTCTTCAATTCCTCCTTTAGTCCCCTAATTTCGTCTTTTATACCCTTCCTTATCTCCTCTTTATCTTTTTTCCTTTCCTCCTCTTGCACCTCCATTTTCCTTAAGATTTCCTTCAGCAGCTCCTCTGTCTCCATGCTTTCCTTCCTCTCCTCACCTCTTTTAATCTTCGTTGGTGGTGACCTATTCACTCTCCTTGTTTCGTTAAATCTATCCAACAGTTCTTTTTCTGCTCTAGCCGTCGCTTCTTCCTCTATCTCTTTCCTTTTCCTTTTCTGTATAAGATCCAGGACAGACCCTAAGCTATCCGTTCTTTCTCTCTGCCTTGCAAGCCCCTCCGCCTTTGTTGGCCTGCCTCTCGCTTTTTTCTCCCCTTCGCCTTCTCTCTTTTTCCCTTTATTTCCCTGCTGTTCCTTTTTTATTCCTATTTCCTCCCCTGACTTCATTTGCCGCTCTTACCTCTGCCTATCCCTCTTACTCTTTATTCTATCTAATTCACTTCTCCCTATGTCCTATACTCTATGCCCTGCCTCGCTTGTCCTACCTTGTCTCTAATCTCTCGTTGAGTCGTCCCTCTACTCCCACCAACGTTCCTGCCTCACCGCGCGCTGAGCACGCGGCACTGGTCGCCTACCGCGACACCCCTCTACTCCCGCTATCGTTCGTGCCCAATCCGCCTATGTGACTCTCCACTTTTCTACCCTTTTCTCCTTTCTACCCGCTACTCCACCACTCACCCTTTCTCCTCCTTGCTCTCTTACCTCCACACCTCCTCGCTCCGTCCCTCTCTCCCTCCTTTGCCTCCTTCAACTCTCACTTTTCTATCCTTTCCTAACGCACACTCTCACACCTGTCACCTCTTATGTTCCGGAAACGGAAGTCCCAGTAGTAATAAAAAAATATATTTTTAAACCAAAAAACTGCTATTTTGAACAAAAAAAAGTATTACTAAAATTAAAAAAGTAATTTTTTGTTTTAAATAAATTGTTAGTTGAATTAAATAAGCAATACATTTTATAAACCTTCAATAACAAAATATGTTTTCAAATAAAAACTCATTTTTCAAAAAAAGAAAATGTTTGAACCAATTTGAACAAATAATTTTTAAAAGCACTACATAAAAAATAAGAATTTTAACCTAAAAAAGAATTATACAGATTTATAATTAAAAATTGAATAATATATGTGCAATGGGTGAGCATGCCCTGACTGGCGATCCTAAAGCCCGGTGTCCACGATGCAAGAACTATGTCCAAGTTTCGGTTTAAGCCAATGAAACTGCTACTTTTCTGTAAGAGCTGCTAGTTGATTGGCTTAAACTGAAACTGGGACACAGTTCTTGCATCGTGGACACCGGGCTTAAGAACGCTGGACTCTGGAGAAACCCTGCTGAACGGCCCTAGTTATAGGAATCGATGTTGAATTTTAATTACGCGAAAATAATATACTAGCGATGCGCCGCTTAGCGGGCGCGAGCCAAACTCTCTCGCCGCGCAAAGAAATATTTATTTAAGTCAAAATATTTAATTTCAATGTAATGTATTTATTTCATCGAAAAATATTTTTTTATCAGTGTATCTCTTCTACTTTCGATACTTATAGATTCTAGTTCAGTTCTCTTTCTGACGTCGCGCACAGTTGACCACGTGTAATCGTTGTAATCATAATCGATATAGTAATCTGAATGAAATCGCGTTATACAGAAAACAAACTCTGATTTATCACCCGCTAACAGTTACTAAATCATAATATTTTTATTTCTTTTATTGAAGAAAATATATTTTTATATTTTTTATTATTACAGAGTTTTATATATATATATATATATATATATATATATAATTATTTGTCTACATTAAAAATATATTTATTTTATATGCAAGTAATTAATTTACTTATTGAAAAAATAATTTAATATATTCAGATGTCATTATTTTATTTGAAATAACTTATTCTTTCCATTAAGGGAATCCTAAAGCCGTCTGTAATACCGGCTTTTTTTCTTAGCACTAATTTTTTAATTGGCTTTATAGAAATGCAAAATTCTTGTTTAGAATTAAAGTACGCATCAAAATCTAGGTCATGGTGTCGAATTTATATCGAAAACGAGAAAAAATTAATATTTTTGTTAATTTTTGGTATACGTGACGACAATATTTGCTTTGTTCAAAAATTCCACAATAAATATCCACAAAATTAGACCGGCATGACCTAGGGACAACATTTAAGAACAATATCGTGCAATTAGATCTAAGATTGAGAAAGCCTAGAAAAAATGATTAGTTTAAATAAACTTTTATATGTGCAAAAGCACATTCAGGTTGACATTGCGTGTAGCGAGAGATGGCGCAGCAATCGAAACAAGGACAGATGCCTCTCGTTAGATAAGGACAGATATAGATATATGACATAGAAAACAGGATTAGAAATGTTGACATTACCGACGTCGAGAAAGTTCAGCCTTCACTTTAGGATCCCCTTAAGCTTTGATTTATTTATTGTAATATAATTGCATGTTTAGTAAACCAAAGTATGTATTTTTTCTAATAAAGAAATTTAGTTCGTAAATTAAATAAAATATTTATTTAATAGTATAATAAATTTTATTTTGCCAGTGAATAGAATAACAATTAAAAGAATTTAAATCGACCGTAACTGGCAATATATAATGTCTTTACCGATATGAACATTGAAAAACTGTGAGCCAACTTGGTTTGTCGGATTCACACAGCACTTTTTTCAGGTATCTGAAAAACCCTAGGCAAGGACCGGTTGGCCCCGCTATGGGCCAACATGACTCTCTTAAGGTAGCCAAATGCCTCGTCATCTAATTAGTGACGCGCATGAATGGATTAACGAGATTCCCGCACTGTCCCTATCTACTATCTAGCGAAACCACTGCCAAGGGAACGGGCTTGGAAAAATTAGCGGGGAAAGAAGACCCTGTTGAGCTTGACTCTAGTCTGGTACAGAATAATAAATTTTATTTCGCCAGTGAATAGAATAACAATTAATCATCAGATATCTGAAAAAAGTGCTGTGTGAATCCGACAAACCAAGTTGGCTCACAGTTTTTCAATGTTCATATTGGTAAGGACGTTATATATTGCCAGTTACGGTCGATTTAAATTCCTATAATTGATATTTATTTAATTTATATTAATATTTAAAAAGACAATTTTTTTATGTTAGAAAATAAATTGCTGTTTTTAAAAAAATATTATTTAAATTAAAAATTTTATTTCAAAAAAATTAGTTACTAAAATCATAATACTTTTATTTCTTTTATTGAAGAAAATATATTCTTAATTTTTATTATTACAGATTTTTATAATTATTTGTCTGCATTAAAAATATGTTTATTTCACGTGCAAGTAATTTATTTACTTATTTGAAAAAAATAATTAAATATATTTTGATGTCATTATTTTATTTGAAATAACTTATTTTTTCCATTAAGCTTTTATTTATTTATTTTAATATAATTGCATGTTTAATAAAGCAAAATATCTAATTTTTTTAAATTAAAAAATTTAGTTTGTAAATTTAATAAAATATTTATTTAACTTTGTATATATATATATACTAAAAAAAATTAAATAAATTTATTAAATAAATTTTTTTCAGTGTAAGTGAGAGAAATGCATAAAAAAAACCATAATCATGCTGAGTAAGCGCTGAACTGTTAAAACCGTTTTCAAATTCCATAGCAGCTCGTCAGCGATGGTCTAAAAGCCATGGGATAAGATCAGCGATTATGTCGTATGATTATAAAATATGTGGCCTTAAAAAAGCTCAAGACATCACATCCCAGATAGCCAAACCTGAGCAGCAGATTCCAAGCAGAGTCTGCATTAAATTTTTGGTATCAGAAAGGCAACAAATTGCACGCGGAAACTGCTCTATCAGATGATGTTGTCAAACTGTAGCCAGAAATGCGACAGAGCCTGCTGACACAAGCAATGTGAGCAGATTGGCAGCAGAAACCGCGCAGAGCCTGCACACATACTTGGCAGCAGATTGACAACAAAGATCGAGCAGAGCCTGCGTGTATGACTTGAGAACAGATTGGCAGCAAAAACCGAACAGATCCTTCCCGTGATAGTTTGCAACGACGCTACTAAGCGGCGCATAATATAAGCAGGCCTCCTGCGAAGCAAAATCATAACATCCACGAAACATATCTTTGTCAGCAATACAACGCAAGGCTCAACCAAAATTGCTGCAATAATATACATATAATAGATATGCAAAATAATATTTTCCAAAGTAAGATGTGAAGTAAATTGTGTGTAATGTATATTTTTCAAATATTAAAAAAATCTTTCAAACGTGAAACAATTATGGGTTAAACATATTTTATTTTTTGAAGCAATATTTCTGATAGAAAGATTTTACAAATATTATTGTATATATTTACTTGCAATCTTTTAAAAATATTTTCAAAAATATTTTCCTGACATAATCTGGCGGACATGAAACATTTAAAAAATATTTTTGTGAATTATTTTAATATCTTCCTAAAAAATATTTAAAAAATCTTTAAAAAATATTTTGTGTTGTATGGGAAATGACGAAAAAAAGTTTTAACAGTTTTTTTCACAAATTATTACTGGTAATTTCACTTTTTACGAAAATCTATATATACAATATGGCCATATAATATTTAAGATTATATTTTCCATTTCTTATATGATCATATATAATCATATTTCTACTAATATAAACTAATATGAATAAATAAGAGATTTTTTTCCCCAGGATATATGTTTTTATATATAATCTTATATATAATAATATATGACCATATAAACTAATCTGACCAAAATTCATATATGATGAAATAGCTTATTCTTATATGAGACATATAACACACTATAAGAGATATTTTTTATATGTTCTTATATAATCTTATATAATCATAATATGATCATATAAAATCTTATCCAGCTAAAATTCATATATATAAGCATATATAAGACTGCTTCTTATATGAACATAATAAGACATTATAAGGGTTTTTTTTCCAGAGAGCTTACAATGTACTAAATAACTTATATTTCTATGATTGTCTTTTGTATTTAGACATAAAGCGAATTGATGAACAAAAATGTTTTTATAATAAATAACTAACATTTTTTTGTTTATAAAGAAATACTTTGTCTTCTGCAAATTATATCTTTACCATAATTTATTTTTATATATTATAATAATTTCAAAAATATTTAATTGAATATCTTTAATTTTTTGTGTATAAATATAAATTTATGTTTAAATATTTAAATATTATATTAGACAAATATATCATCGAACATTAATCTATTATAGTTTTAAACATGGCCAGATATATCGTCAAACTTGAACAGTTTTTGATCAAACACAACCTTTTAGTTCGACTTATATCTGGACAGATATAGTCAGATGTAATGTATCTTGGATCGTATTCGAGTATAAATATGGTTATATCTAAACAGATACAGTCAGATCTGGACTGTTTCAATGAAGATCAATCACAGATCTGGTTCGATCTGAGCAGATATAATCCGATCTGAATCGTCAAAAACCAGATTACACTCCATATATAGTTATATATGACCAGATCTGCGCAGACATGAGAAGTCATATCTGAGCATATTTGACCAAATACAATTTGATCCGCCGATATATAATTTGAACTGGTCAGATCTAATCCTTTTTTCTCGGGTCAACGGGCAATGCCGGACAGCTTAAGCTATATAGTATAATATATGCATAGTACACTATAAGCGGAAATGAAAACTAGAATAGAGATAAGAGTAAATGAGTTGGTTAAACTTCAAAAAACAATCCTTGTCATACTAAGAGAAATTTTTCATATATATCGATCCGAGATATTTTATATATATATAGATACTAATATATATATTCTTATATAGATATTTTAAAATATAAAATTCCCCATAAACATTCGTTTTTCGATAATTAAGCTTACCTTAACACTCTTTTGTATTTTATCTTTAAATATATTTTTTAAGCTAACGTGTGTTCGTATAAAAAAATGTTAAGTAACGTAAGTTGTCCTTTCAATAAAATTTTTAGAAATCTATCCAAGTTTTATACGAATAATAACATATTCGTGAATAATCTTCACAAATATTTCAGATCTTCTAAAATTAAAGTTAAGTAAATTAAAAATCCCTTTGAATAAAAAAGTTAATTCTACCGTTCTCTCGTTTAGTATATAATTCTTTAATAAAAAGTTGATAAATTCTACGTTTGTAACAATGTCTATATTCGCTATTTACAAACTTAAAGTTAATATCAAAATATTCTTTCTATGATACACTTATCAAAATATTATACATCACATACTTTTTAAGAAGCGATTTACATGTTTATCGCAGCCCACGTATATTCCACGAAGATGCAGAGTAGCGCCTAGTATATGAGATAATATAAAACTGCAAAGAATTACCAGTTGCGTTTCTTGAAATATATGTACTCACAATCAGTAACGTATTCAGTGACAAAACTTGAGATTTTCACCCTTCCGTACAACTTTCTTTTTTGTCTTTCCACTATTTTAAATAGTAAAAATAATACTTATATTCACGTAAATTTTGAAAACTTTTTAAAAACCCTTCTCTATTCCTTCTTTTCTTAATAAAATTAAACCAACTTTTAAGGTTGCCAAAACTTTTTAATGGAATAATAAAGACAATATCTAATAAAAAATATTACGTTGCAAAATTTGGTTTTTTTAAATAAAAAATTGTATATAAATTTCTTGTTCTTCTTATAAGTTTATTCTTTGAATATTAAGTATTGCAATTTCTAGCTCCGTTACTGTATTAACTAACAATTATGAAATCATATAATGACTTTGCAGTTGTCAATAGTTCTCGATTGATCCTTGACTTTTATCCTCTGGAAGAGAATAACATTTCCGCGGTAGAATAATCAACATCTAGAATAATAATATAGTGACGCAACTAATCTTAACAATTGTAGAACTTGAACTCATTATTATCTGACTGAGAATGATTGATTATTTTCTTGTGCCAGATTACTTATGTATACAGAATGAACTGACCGGTACCTATGTATGAAATGGTATATGCGTAAATATCCAAAGAAATAACGTATACTATTCAAAATTTTAAAGTATAAGTTAGTCTTGAGATAGTTTATAATAGATTCTGCGTTACATTTAATTAAAAGATTCAAATTTTTTAAAATACAAATTTTATTTTTTGTATTGAATTTTATATTTATTATCTCATGATAAATATAAGAAACATGCTTAAACCGGATATCGCCCGTACGTATAATTAGTATCAATTTTCCCTTAAGACTTTATATTCTTATATCTGTAGGCTTTTAAAATTGCTGCATTTTTTAAGTTTTTAAGTACCTATCTGCACCTAAAAATCTAAAAAATTATTTAATTTAAACGTTTATTTTAGAAATATTACACATGTGTAATCAAATGAAAATGATAAATAATCAATGCAATACCACCGCGACACAAAGATCTCTGTATGCACAGTATGCGCTTGATGACGTCTCTAAAATATCACGCAAATGTATAAACCTAAACCTTATATAGTTAGTTAGTTTTATTGACTCCCCCGAGTGAAGTTACAAAGACATCTATTTGCATACATTTGGGGTTTTATATATACATCATATATAATATAAAATATATATACATACATAAGCAACATATTAGATATCCATGCATTTTTTACATTAAAGCCTATTAACCATTGTCGTATTTATATCACATTTTATTTTTTGTCATATTTTATTATTATCCATCTTCATGCTTTTTCTCCTTTGCTCTACCTTCTCCTTCTCTCGCGCGCTCTGCCACCTTCCATCTTTGAAGTCATTCCCTTGTCCTTTCTCTCCTAATATTTTTATCACCTTCTCTTAATTCCCATCATCTGTCTACTCGTTATCTGTCTACCTGTTCCAATATGTGCTCCCACGTCTTGATCCTCCAACCACACAGCCTACATTTCTTTTTTTCTCCCTTTTCCCAATATTTTAACTCCTTGACTTCATTCCCCAGCATGAACCTTGCTATCCTTGCCCATCTCTCCTAGCTCTTTCCATCTTTTCGTTATAAATTTTGGTATCTCCATTGTCCATATCTCTTTATACCATTTTTTATACATTGACTCCCTTATCCTCTGCTCTCTTTCTTCCCTTTGTATTTCCTTTTCTTTCTTCTCTTTCTCCGTCTATTTCACCTTAGTACATTCTTGTATTTATTTCCCTTCTCTCTTTCTCTCTCTCTCTCTCTCTCTGTCTCTCTTTCTCATTATTTTAATTCTGTTTTCTTCACACTTCGACAAATACTTTGCTCTCCCAGCTCTTTTCTTTATCTCCTCTTAATATGCCCTTGATAGTCCATTTCCCTTATCTTGTTCTAATTTCTCTTTATACCTTCATGCTCTTTTCAAGCTTCGTAATTTTAAACCTTCTCTCTTGAATTCCTTCTTTATTGTATAACCAGTAGATGTCGTCCAATCTGCTCCTACTAACCATTTTAAAAATCTTTGCTGCATACTCTCCATTTTTTCTCAATTGTTCCAGGACACGATTACGATAATTTCGCCCCTTTATTTGACGATGGTTTCTGGTAGTAATTTTTACGTTAAACGAAAATTATATAGGTCTTATATGGCTAATTGCTCTAGTTTTTGAGATATCCAGTGTTAAAGTTAAAAATAAATAATATATGAATTTTTAAATAATACTTTAATTAAGTATGTGTATATTTGCGGCAACGAAGAACTTTTAGACGCTGGCGTTTTAATAAATGCGATATATTTTTCTTATCTGATGTTTAAAAGAACGCAAAATATGTAATATTTTAGAAATTACATTGTTAAATACGTTAAATAAGATATTTTAAACACCAATGTGTCAAAAACTTGATAAAATTGTCAACAAAACTTTTAAAATTCAATTTAATCACGAAGCATGAATTGAGAATTCTGAATGTACTTGAGTTCCAATATCTCGGAAAATGTAAAAGAAAATGACCATGTAATTATACAATAAATCATTAATGTAATAAAAAATAGCAAAAACTATAAATATAGTATCAATATGTCATTGTATCGATATATTTTTAAAGTGTAAAAAACAAAAAGCAAAAAGTGAAACATAGGAGAGAGCAAGAAACATATATTAGAAATAGAAACAAATACACTAGAAATCACATTATAAAAATGTTATAACAATCAGATGAAATAATAATTCTGATAATAAATTAAAATAAAAATTGTTTACAAAGGCAATACTTACTATATAGTTTATAGTTCAGAAGTATAGCATTCTTTTGGACATTAGTTATAAGACGTTGGATTGATTAAGAATTCTTAATCAACAAATGTATAATAAGGCTCTAAACAAAAAAACAAGTTAACAAATCTAAAAATTCAAAATTTAAAAAACTTAATAAAAACAAAAATTATATTAATAAAAAACAAAATACAGTTTTCTTAATAAAAACAAGAACTTAAAAATTAATTAGTAAAAAAGTTAGTTTAAAAAAAAATAGACCCCGACTGCTGCCTAAAATAAAGAAACAAAAAACTAAAAAAATTAAACGGTAAAAAAGACAGGTTTAAAAAGTTTAAAATTCTTCTAAAAGTAATATTGTAAAATAGAAATAATTATGATTGAGAAATATTAGGTTTGGCGTGACGTCTCCCGACAGTTTTTTTTAAATGTGCAATTAATTATAGCGTAAAAATAAAGTATTTTTTATTATATATGTATTAAATTTTTAGAAAATTTTACCTTTTCGTATTTTTTATTATTTTAAACTATTTAAAACTGTTTTTTATTTATTATTATTTTGAACTTTTTAAACCTGTCTTTTTTACAGTTTAATTTTTTAGATTTTTGTTTCTTTATTATTATCAAGAGACACGGTAGTGTCTCGCGCCAAGTATACGCGAAGCGAGACCGACCGTGACTCTTTTTCGTGACGCGACGGGTTGCGAGTACTCGAGATGTTAAGATCTCGATAACGAGTGAATTGTTGTGCCGTACCTTGGAGGGTCGGCACGGGATTCTTTGGGATCCGCCGGGAGGATGGAAGAACACTAGCCAGACTCTTGTTTAAATAATCCTTTAATAAACTTGCTGTTCTAATGTTACAGATGTCTTGTTATTACACTGCCCTGACTTGCGGGCTTTTATACTAGAGTTGATAACGTTCGGTTGCACGCGATATCACCTTTCGGTTAAGGCTGCCCTGACTTGCGGGCGTTCGTGTAATCGACTACATTCGGTTGCGTGTGATCTAGCCTTTCGTTCCGGACTGCCCCCGCTTTTCGGAAGGGCGGGTTTTTATCTCTCGCGCGTTAACTTCCGCGGTGCTGACTCGGCTGTCAGCGCTTTTGCTTCCGGGCGAGTGACCTGTGTCACTTGCGAAACCCGGAATGCCACCTGCTCAGGTGAGTTTGGCAAGATCCGGAAGCAACGCTGACAGCGAGGTGTCGCAATTCGGGATTGTTGACCTTCGCGGCACAACAGAATGGATCAAGTTCTAAATAGGCTTGATCGATAACTTGGGGTACGTGTTTTTTATTTTTCCGCTATTTAACTTACTTTAGGCAGCAGTCGGGAGTCTATTTTTTTAACTAACTTTTTTACCAATTAATTTTTAAGTTTTTGTTTTTGTATTTTGTTTTTTATTATTATAATTTTTGTTTTTATTAAGTTTTTTAATAATTTCATGAAAGGGGCTAGCAAACCAAGCTCGTTTGTAGTGCTTTATAATTATATCTTACAATCGACGAATAATATTTCAATAACTGTGCGCGAGCCGATAAATGTCGGACTGAACCCAGCTATCTATCGTTGGAACATTAAAATCCTTCCCTCCCCGGAATTAAATCGAACGATTTAATTCTCTAAATATTTTTCGCAATAATTTCTTTACAGTTTTTAGAGAATTAAATCGTTCGATTTAATTCCGGGGAAGGAAGGGTTTTAATGTTCCAACGATAGCTGGGTTCAGTTCGACATTTATCGACTCACAGTTATTGGAATATTATATGTTTCTTCGTCGATTTTAACGATAGCTAAATTCAGTCCGACATTTATCGGCTCGCAGTTATTGGAATATTATTCGTCGATTGTAAGATATATATATTACTACTCCTTTTTATTTTATTCACTGGCGAAGAAAAAATTTCCTTATTGGTTTATTGCACACCGTTGACCTGAAGAATGGTGTCACTTCCCAACGGAGGTTTTTTTGAAACAATTACTGAGCAATTCGGATACGAGCGCACTTGCTTATTGAAGTCCTGGATTGACATGAAAATGAAGACAGTTGCAGCAAGCTAACAACTCACTTTCCTTTTACGATGTAGACGGTTTGATATCCTGCCTCAACATATCTACAACATGCGTTTTAACATCGGCTTCCACAGCAACAACGTGAACAGCAGCTTTAGTAAATCCAAGAGACGGTATTCCAAAGCCTTGCTAAACTTCGAAATTCGCGACATTAACTGCCATTTACAATACTTACGATCTCGTGTCATTAATATTGAGAATCAAATTCACGCACATCTTCCGTCGAGGTTAGTCACTAACTTTTTCGAATCAAACACGAGAAAAATCGATAAATTTAACAGACGGGAAAAAATAAGGCTAATGAACAAATTTCATCGTACCATCTATAAACAAAATAAAGGATTCAAGTCTTTTGAGAATATATCGAGAATATATTGAGATCGATCGAAACAATCGAAATGGATTGTCAACATCAGCAGTAAACAAATTCCAGAGTCGGTACTAAAAATTCTTAGCCTCGGCGATAAGTTTGGTGTCCCGATCACGGTCGTGAATACAGGTCTGGAAACTCTAGTAGTGGGGGGTGACTCGCTTAGTGAAGTCATTTTATGTAGTTGACACCATCACCACCTGGAGCGCTGGAGGTTAAAGATTTTTTAAATAACGCAAATACATATTGAATATATTGACATATAACTTATAACATATGACATATGACATATAACATATATATGTCATACGTTATATAACATATAACATATTGACATATTGAATGTAACGAACGTACGAAGTCCTAGAAAATGATTAAATTGACAATGAAATTAACGAAATATTGTGTCGTGCCAAATTGCAACCTGTTAAATTGCTGCAGCAGCTTTTAGCGTCATCAGTAGAATTAGGTTTATATTCATTTGGCAATGAAGTAGCTAGTCTTTGCTGTGATACAATCCAAGCCTTGACCATGCACATTCACAAAGAAGTTACGCAAGGACGGCGGCGCAAGGACATAATGGCACCTTTTTTGAACGTAAGTTTTTACAGGCGATAGCTTATGAGCATATAAACGTACTTTTTAGGATACAGCAAATTTTGAAATATTGAATTTTTTCTTTTAGTTGCTGATAAGTCTCATTTTGTCACATCAAATAGATTCAGATCTGATCTCGAACGCCAGTACGCCTCTTTACCATCTCATATATTGCTATCAAGAACAATATCAGCAACTTGTACAGAATATTGTAGCCAGTCAAACGGATCCACAAGTAGCACAAAGATTAGCGAATGCATTCACCGAGCTAATGACGGATATAGACTTTAGTATGAACTTGAATAAACGTCCTCAGAGATTGAAGTTCAAAAGTAATTTCGATAAATTTGTCGTGAACGTACAAGCATTCTTAATGATTAAGTAAAATAGAAATTAAAATGTAAATAAAAACGAATTTAGTTAACGACGTATTTGTAGAAAAATCGAATTAGTTCAGTTCATTGCTTTAATCATATTAATCGTACGGTGTACGATGAGCGTTTTTAACATATAGATGTATTTTATTTTATTTATGGATGTTATTGCAAAAAGGGGACTTGAGCATATAAGCTTTTTATTTTCTTTTCGTAAAATTGTAAAAAAAAAAACAATAATCAGAATCGAACTAAAAACGGTAAAAGACTACAAGGCGGATCTCTTACTACCACTCATCCACATTTGAACTCATTTAAAACGTTGATTGAGCCAACTTATTTACAAAACTCGCTGCTTTTTGCATATACTATTTTCTATTTTACATTTATTATAAAAATATTGTATTGGTTAAGGCTTCCGCAATGAAAAATATAAGGAACAAGGAACAGATATTAGCGATTAATATTATTCCTGATTTCTTATTTTTAATCGCTAATATCTATTCCTTGTTCCTTATATATTTCATTGTGCGGGAGCCTTTACGGTGAAACGGATTAGTGGACAACGCGTATGCGTGATAAAAAATTCTTGCAACGCAGCGACGCGCGCGGTCACATGGCAAACCTATGAAAACATCGTCATTAAGCAAGTCACCCCCACCACCAAAAAAACGGACAAGTTTCCGGACCTGTATTCACGACCGTGGTCCCGATAAACCGCAACAATAAAAAAGATCGCATGCGTTCAACCTTAGATGTTATTAAGAATTTCGAGTTTGATTGTTGCAAAATCGATGACGATGCCATTGATGAAACACGTGGTTTGATTGCTAACACTTTACATAAATTTTTAAGCAAAAATAGACATGTGTGACGATACGCACCTGCACCCTCCTTCCGGTGGGTAGTGGGATCCACATCAAGTCCTGGAGGGGGGAGATGGCGGAGGCCTGTGCGATCTCGGCGGTCAGGGGGGGGGCCGGGGCCTGGTCGGTTAGGAGGTCAGGCCGGGGTAAGGGAGGTTATGGGGGGCGTTGCGGCAGCGCACGCTGGTGGGGTGGCGGGGGTCTGGGCCGTCGGTCTTCGGGCCTCGGCTATGTTCGGCCGCGGATGGCTGGTCGCCGGCTTCGTGGTAGCTCTCCTGGAGGCTGTTGTTGCGGGGGCGGTGGTCGGCCGAGCGGTCCAGCGGACAGGCAGGGCCGAGGACGACTGTCCGGCGGGTGGTCTGGCTGGTAGTCGGTCGGCGTCCGGTGGTCGTTCGGTAGGCCGCAGGTTCGCCCGTACGCGGGTGGTTGGCAGGCGCCTGGTCGATCGTACCAATACCGGCTCGATCAGGATGGCGGCCTGGCGGCGGTTCTCGGCGTCGCCCCTCTGGATGCGGGTCCTTACGCTGGGCGCCTGACGGCGAGGGACGTCCGCTGGGCTGGTGGTTGGCCCGGTGTCGATCGGCCTCTCCCACTGGTCGTCCAGGTCGCTGATATCGCCAAAAAGCTCCTCTAGTTTAGCGCGTGTTTCCATGTTCACGGACTGGCTATGCTAGAGCAACTGAAAGTCTTTCGCACCGCGGGCTTATATACGGGTACGGTTGTGACCAAACGATGCATAATCGGGCCACGGGGTACGCTATTTTGTCCTATTAGTCATCGGTCTAAAACCTTTATATACCGAGAAGGTAGGTATTCGTAATGAAAATCATCCAAAATGTGAACAAATTGTTTAAACAATTTTATTTTTTCAATCCCGCTACAACTGCTCGATAAGCATCGCCTGAGCTCTGGATACCGCTAGGTATGACCTCAATCGGCCAGCCAGGGATACCTGTTAGCCGGACAGCTGCTTGATCAGGTGATATCTCCTTAACCCGTTGACTTTTCAGATTCCCGCCACGGTTGCCTCCTCTGGGATGCTCTGCCGTTCACCTCCACTATCAATCATTCATCTACCTCAACTGTGGAACCATGATAGCCGGACAACCGCTTGATCGGCTAAGTCCCGACATTAATCTAAGTGTAACGCTATTAACTCTCTTTTATTTTCAGGTTTCGTCGACAGCTGCTTCATCACCACCGCCGATGGCATGGATCACCGCTACTCACCGATGTCCAGGATCAACGCGTCTGGGAGATAGCCAAACAACAAGTACGAGAACTGTCCGCGTAATTACAACTAATATCAACTTTTTTCAGGTTTCCGCTACGGTTTCCTTATCAATGGCTTCCCCTGAAGTAGAATCTGTGATGACCTTGAGGGTCGGTCCACGCAATCACCAAGATGGCCGGACAACCGCTTGTTCAGGTAAGTTTTCAGGTAAGTAATGATATTTTTGTCTGGATTTTTGCAAATAACGATTGCTTTTATTGTTAACTATAGTTGCACAATGTTGGTGGTTCACAATTAACGATTGCCACATACGATGGCGGTCGCACGTCTCGCAAAGTGCGATTTCGCGATTCAGGTACGCGAAAACCCGTACGTCTTTCGTATCGACGTCACGTAACGCTGTTGGCGGGCGTTCCCGTTTGTTATTAGACACTGAGGTAGTCTTAATTATCGTATTCCGTTTCGCGTTCGCGAATATTCTTCCACGATACGCCGGTATAATACGCGCGAGAGTGCTACCTTCGAGCGCCCACGAGAGACTGCCTCGAGAAACGTTGCTCTCTCGGGCTCCCTACCACCGAGGTTTTCCCTTTCCATAGGGTCTCGGCCGCTTTCTCCTCTCTGGAAATTTCCATTACTACGCTTGAACAATAGGTGTTTACGCGCTTCGGCACACCAGGTGTGCGCCAGATGTTCGCGATGGAAATTTCCAACGCTAGTACACTATATGCGTCGCGCTCTTTCGACTTCCGGGTAGCAACAATTCAACTTTTGTATTTCTGAACTTATGACGGCGCCAACCTGTGCGCAAAGTCTTTCGGATGTCCCCGATCATGATTCCGCGCCGACTTTCTGGAGAAGACGTCCAGGTCGCGTTTAAAACGTCCGCCAATGGTGGCGACCTTTCTGCCTACTCTCTAGGCCCTTACCGATCGTATTCCGGCCCTACTTCCGGTAGCCGACGTCTGGAACTACTAGTTGTCCGGACTGTCCGGACAACCCCCTGTTAGGGTGGTCGGATTTTGATCGCGCTTCGATCTTCGGGTGTACCAGGTGTCCCTAGTGACGCAATTCTAATCTTTATCATCTGTCCGGCAAACCGGGTGTTTGCGCGGTCAGATCGCGCTCGCGATTGACTCAGATGTCTTCTCGACTTTCCCTGACTACGCATATTTAATATCGTGCCGGTCCGACGCTCGGTTCAAAATATCGTGTCTGTCCGGCAAACTGGGTGTTTGCACGGTCAGATTCCGCTCGCGCTTGATTCGTATGTCTTATCGACCTTCACTGAGTGAGCATATCGAATCTCAGTTTGGTCCGACGCTCGGTTCAAGATATCGTATTTGTCCGGCAAACCGGGTGTTTGCACGGTCAGATCGCGTTCGCGTTCGGTCTCTAGGGTTTGTCCGTACCCTTGAACATGCATATTTCATGCCGCGACGCTACGACGCTTCGCTTGCCGTATTGCCCCTTGTCCGGCAAACCAGGTGTTTGCGCGGGCGGATCGCGTTCGCGTTAGTCTCCAGAGGTCGGTGAAGCCTTTCTCTGGTGGCAGTTCAAGCCTTTTGGCGCTGCGTCGCCGCGTTCGTCCTTTCGTGACGTGTCCAGCAAACCTGGGGTTTGCACGATCGGATCGTGCTCGCGATTGTTTCCAGAGGTTGGTGAAGCCTTCCTCTGGCGGCAGTTTGAGCCGTTTGGCGCCTCGGCGCTCCCTTCGTGTGTTTTGCCGGGTGTCCGGCAAACCCCATGTTTGCGCGGTCGGATCGCGCTTGTTTTCGCATGATCCTCTCGTGAGGATACTAGGAGTCGGCATCTTGACTCTCGTTCGCCCGACGTGCGCGTGGTCCTAATTCCGCGCTCTCGCGTTGAGGATTGTGTGTGACTCGACCATACGTTGTTGTGGTGCAATTACTGATCCACGCACCTATCAAAATCAAATAAACTAATCACCTGGTCGAGCCAGGCACTTGGTGCCGCAAAAAGGAAAAACAAAATAACTATGTGGATCACGAAAAGAAAGGAATTATCCTTTATTAAATGGGCCGCTGCCCGGCGACTGCTGTCGCGTATCTTATATTCTAATACGTCGGACGGTTGGGCTGAATAATGTTATGAATATTAATTATTTACAAAAGAAAGAAAGATAAGATTTCTCAATTCCGTCCTCGGAATGTGTGCGTATACTAAAATTTATGTGGAGATCTCTCCCTCGTCATACGATTCGCCCTCGCCACTGGACGGGCTGGCGAAGTCCTGCTCGTCCTCCTCCGGCTGCTCCCACGGCTGCTGCGTTGGCAAGGCGGTGATGGTGATCGTGTCGGTCACCGTGACACGGATCATCTCGACCCGATACATGCTGTCGAAGGCTTCGGCAGCGCGTCTGATCGCCTCTAGTTCGGCAGGAGAGCCCCATAGGCGCGCGTCTCCCGCCGGTGGCACAAAGTAACTTACAACCTGGCGATCCATTGTCAGCGACGGCGTGCTTCGCCGGCTCCTCTCTTGCTACTCGCCGCGGCTGCCGCGTCGCGCGTCGCTCTGCTCGGCTAATTTTCTCGGGCGTCAATCGGGTTATGACTACCCGTGGTTGACTGAGGAGTGGACCGCGCACCGTCTTAGTGCACGGCTTCACGGTCTTTTTTGTTTTTCCGACTCAGGAATGTGGGACCATTGTTCGCGAAGCTTTCCGGCCGGTGTTTACGCGCGCGTTTGTTGACACGGAGCGCGAGGTTCCGGCGCGCTTTTCAAGTCCTGCACGTGTACGTGTCTATGCCAACGTCCCCGGGTGTCGCGCAAGTCGACTATAACGGGCGAGATAATCTGCCTTACCTCGAGCGGGCCGGTAAAGCGGGGGGCTAGCTTGGCGTTAAAGCCCGTAGCTTTCTTGGAGAGTGGATACTCTCTCTTCCAAACCAGGTTTCCGACGCGGGGTCGCCAATCCCGTCGCCTCAGGTTGTAGTAGACCTCTTGCCGCTGAAAAGCCCGGGCCAGGTTGACCCGCACCACCTCGTAGGCTTCCTCCAGCCGCCGTCGGGTTTGGTGAGGGGCCGCATTTGCTGCGTGGCACAGTGGGCTGAATTGGCAAATTTGCGGACATATCTCAATAACTCATTGGAATGTCAATGAAACAGTTTAAAAATGAGTACCAAAATGTTTTTTGGTTACTTTATAAGAATCTAAAGTTAAATAAAAAAAATAAAAAGGAAAGAGCGGACACATGATGTGTGCAACTGTCATAGAATCAAATTTTTTAAATTAATACTGTATATTTATCAAGGAATAATTGTATAACATGGCTTTTATGATAATCCAACTTGTTTTTATTCTAAATTATTGAAAAGTATACCTATATAACAATAAATCTGTACAATGATAAGACCCCGCGACTCGTCACTTTCGCGATATTTTCAACTCTAAACTCATTCTGATGTACTTAAATAATGAAGAGGAAAAAAAAGAATTACAATAAAAGTTTTAGAGTTTCGGAGAACATTTCTTGATTTTTTTTTTTTCATTCATTTTTGGTCGTAAACTCGAAATTAAAGGATCAGAAGTGATTAAAAGATGATTCAGAAGATCTTCATTCGTAGCAATTCTATTAATTTTGCGCGTGTGATCTCTTCTGTATTGCCTGAATTCTTTATTCCGGGCTTCGCTCGCTTCTTCAGATAAATGACCAATAGGAATAGAAAAGTGTGAAATTATTGCCTCTCCATGGATTAACAATTTATGAACGGAAGAGGACATGTAATACCATCCATAATCATTTACGAACATTTTTGCCGTTTTCATTGCAAATTGACCGAATTTTTTGGCGTCTACCCTTTCTCCGCAAGAAATTGCTTTTAAACTGACGGCAAGTCTCTTAATGAGTGATTCTTGTAATCCAGTGATTTTTGCAGTTGTTTCAATTTCCGAAAAAAACTTTTTTGCAGTGTTTCCATCATTTGTCAAGTCCTGAACCTTGTTTTACAATATCAACAAGCAATCCCAGATTTTTCTTGAACTCTTGCTGAATCCTCCTTTTAGTTTCCTCACGTTGTTTCTTTAGATTTGGATCGCGTACACTCCACTTTTTAAAGGATAAATTATATGATACACTAGCATGCCCCGCCGGGCTTCGCCCCGGCCCCGGTATTTGGTGTATTTGGATATCTTTCTAGATTAATTTTTTTTTTTTTTTTTTTTTTTTAGTTATTATGCTATTCGGGGCGGAGACGAATCCAACAAACCATAGATCATTAAAATCTGTCCAGCCGTTTTTGAGCTATAAATGGTGTAACTAACCCGACTTTGTTTTATATATATAGATGAAGTAGAAGCTCCATGCATCAAATTCTTGCATGAAGACTCGATATGCCAAAATTACAAGTCTTTTCATCAATATCCCTCATTATAACTTTGTCAATATTGTTCATTTCACTCGGTTTCGCACCGCAGAGATAACATGACGCATTAGATGATGTAACATCCGATAAAGTTGTGCATACTTTGCCATCTATCATTGTAAAAAGCATCTCATAATTAACAATTATGTTTTCGCATTCGGTTGGTACTAAATTCTTTATTTCTTGTTCCATTCTTTCGTATTCTTTCTTACAAATTTTCGCGTTTTCATGAATGAATTCGAATCTGATTGGACGACAATATCTAGTGGAAGATGGATTTGGATTCACCCATACAACATTAAAACTATTTATTAATTTTATGGGAACAAAACTTGTGATAAAAACGGAGCTATCTGATGCATTTTCGTCTATGAATCGTTGTTTGTACATGCTTTGACTGGATGCACCATCAAAGCCCCATTTACAAATTAATTTCAAATTACTGTATAAATCCAAATTTTCTTTGCAAACTTTAAACAGTCTTTTAATTGTGTGCTCAAGCAGAGCTTGTAATTCGATCGATGCTGAAGTTTCGGTGATCGTTACTTTATCTCTCGGATAACATTCTAATTTTGCTTATTGTATTTCATAATATGATTGCCATTGATTAGTCCCGCTCTCAATACAAGTTTTTCGTAATTCAATGTATTGTTCTTTCGATAGATTCAAGCTGAGAAATAATGCTAAGCATTTTTCTCTCGAAAACAAAGGCATTTTTATTTTATTTTCACAAAATGCCCTAACTCGTCCAATTTCACTCGGATTTTTAATCAAATAATCAAATACCTTTGCAAAATCAGAAGATCCATCACTAGTTAATTTTTGTTTCGCAGCATACAGGAGAACTTCTGTCGAATTAGAGGCTCGTAAATTCTCTGTTCGCCTCCGTTTATGTCTATCAGTAATTTCATCAAATGATTTGTTATGAGACGATGAACTAGTAGTAGAAGCAGATTCGCTTGAATAATTGGAAAAATTATCGAAAAATTTTAAAACTTGTTGAAGCCATGATTTATTCTTTTTTGTGAAATTTTCCAGTGTTTTATTTGATTTTTGCCATCTCGAAGAAAGATTTTTACAAAATATTCGTGATAAATCTCTCAACTTGTTTTCGGATTGGTCTGATAAATTGAGTTCATATTTTTTCGAAACGAATTTAAAATAAGTCGTTTTATTTTCAACCCAACTGGCCAATTGAAAACAAATTTCACAACGTTTCGACCGAATTCCGGTCCTTATCAAGTGCTTTAGGTTACACCGATCCGCATAACAAATTTACATGCATCGTTGACGTGGTGTCCTGACAACGTCAAGACAAACGCAAAACTAAACAAAAGACAAAATAATACATTTAACAATAAAAAACTATACAAAATCGTCATAATATCGCGCTGGTCAAAAACAATAAATTAATTAACACTGTAAAAATCAGTTAAAAACTTACAATTTTTATGCGCTCCAAAACAAACGGTGAGATCAAAACGTCACAAGCCATATCGAGGCACAACGTCCGAACAGTAAGACAGTCAAAGCGAAATGAAATTGTCAAACGTAATCCGCGGATAGCAAAAGGTGCTCTGGTGGGAAAAACGAGCAGAACCGAATATACAGGGCCGACTAAGTAATACCAATGACACGGTTATAAATAGATGGCAGGCTCTCAGTATCGTTTTGTAAATTGATTGTGCAATCATGTTTTTTAATGAAAAACATTTCTGATATTTCTCTTTTTTTGAAATGTTTTTCTTTGTATAAAATTTTTGGATGCTGCCACTTAAAATCATGATTGTGTGCAAGACGGTGTTTGCTCACAACCGAATGATTATCTACATTTTTTCTGATATCACATCGATGTTCTTTGATACGTGTTTCTAAATGCCTTTTTGTCTGGCCAATATATACTGCATCACAATTTGCACAATCAATCTTATAAACTAACTCTGTCTGGCTGAGATTCGGCAACCCGTCCTTGCCCTTTCTAATGACACAGTCTAATCTCTTCGGGATGGTGTGAAGAACTCTAAAGTTCATGTCTCGCATTGTACGGCTAACGTTCTCGCTAAGACCCTTTATGTTGTAACCGAACGATGCTATATCTGATCACCAGAGACGCTTATCTGTCCTAAAAGTCATCGGTCGCCACTCGGTTTTACCTATTTCTACCGAGAAGGTAAGTTTACTGATTGTGAGCTATGATATGGTTCCTCGATTTGTCGAAACAATTCAAATTTCAGAATCCCGCCAGGTGGTCCTCTTCACCGTCGCCGATTATCAAGGAATTGACGGTGGTCGCCTTCCGATATCGTCCCGGTAAGAAGATTGGACGTCACCCGTTCAAACAGGTAAGTACGGTTACGATATTTCTCTAACTCTCCTTAAATCTTAATTTCCCGCCAGGTGGTCTCCATCTGGGGCGTCTCCTCTAGGATTTGTGCCGTCAGTCGCCAGGCTGGGTCAACGTGGGGCCAAGATGGCGCGACACCCGCTCAATCGGTTAAGTCCCAACACCGAGGGTTCATTAATTAACTAATTCTCTTTTATTTCTAGGTTTTCTCGACACGGTCCTCATCCCCGTCAGCGGCGCAAATGGATCAATGTGATTTCCGATGTCCAAGATCACCGCGTACCGGAGATACCGCGTCACCCCGAGAACTGTCGCACGAACACCCCATAATGATAAAAACTTTTAGCTTTTCGCGGTGCGGTCCTCATCGGTGGCATCCCCGGA
Source organism: Temnothorax americanus (assembly GCF_048541705.1). Taxonomy (NCBI): domain Eukaryota; kingdom Metazoa; phylum Arthropoda; class Insecta; order Hymenoptera; family Formicidae; genus Temnothorax; species Temnothorax americanus. The sequence goes on from NW_027509721.1 coordinate 766,413, forward strand.
AGCAGACCCGACGATTATTTGCGATCCGGATGGACTCCTTTGCAAGATGGCGCGACACTTCGCTTGGACAGGTAAGTAGAAGGTGAGAAATCGTTAAATTCGTATTTATGTTCGCAAATAATTCTTCCATTTATCTATCATTATTGCTTCACACAGTTGGTTGTTAACAATCTTCGATTTCGCACAAGATGGCGGTCGCACGTCTCGCAAAGTGCGAAGTGTTCGTTTTTCGGTACGTCCAAACCTTCCGCCTTTCGTATCGGCGGCTGTAACGCGTTTCGCGGGCGTTGCCGGTTGTTATGAGCGCTGAGGTTAATAATAATCGTAACCCGGTTCGTAATCGCGATTGTTATAACGACACTCCGAGATATACGCGCGAGATAAAACGTGTTGTACCATCAAGCGTTCCCGACAGACTGCCTCGAGCGGTACGGCTCTCTCGGGCTCCCCACCTACGGCAAGCTACCCCCACCATAGGATATCGGCCGCTTTCTCTTCGCAGTACTTTTCCATTCGCCGCGTTAACAATGGTTGTTTACGAGTTTCGCACCGCCAGGTGTGCGCCAGATGTTCGTCGCTGCGCAGTTACAATAATTGTTATTCACATCTGGCTATGCCCTATGCTCGCGGTGGAAATTTCCACTCGGAGTACCACGTACTCGTTACCCTGAGGCGGACCCCGGGTAGTGGTTTTCCATCTCCCGTAAATTTTATGCTAGGACGACGCCGACCCGTGCGCACGTCCTTTCCCAACATGTATAACGCGACCCCGGGTCAATTCCCTAGAGAAGATCCCCGCGTCTCGCTCGCGACCCCCGCCGTTGACGGCGACCCCCTGGTCTCCCTTCCTCGGACCTTCCCGACCCTATTCCGGCCTAGGTCCCCGTAGATGACGTCCGGTTTAGGATTTCCGGCGACATGTCGCCGGATCTTCCGTCCGGGCGGTCGGATTTCGGCGCCGACCCCCTCCCTGGGTGTACCAGGTCGGGTTTATCGAGACCCGCTAGTCTTTTTTCGTAGATGACGCTCGGTTCGTCATCTCGCCTCCTGGTGATCGTAGCGCACCCGGACTTGGTTGGTCCTACTTCGCTCGGTCATGTCGTTCGCGTTTCCTCGCGACGCCCATCGCCATGTCCCCGCTCCTTTCACCCGCGCACCCTGTCGCGCTAACTCGCGACCCAGTGTACGGATCGCGTCGGTTTTCGCTGAGCCGTCTTCTTTCCGCTCCCTAGTGCGGACCGCGTGTCAATCGTTCGCGCGGCGTACCCTGTTTCGGGGCTTCGGTGCCTTGTCGCGCTAACTCGTGACCCAATGTACGGATCGCGTCGGTTTTTGCTGAGCCGTCTTCTTTCCGCTCCCTAGTGCGGACCGCGTGTCAATCGTTCGCGCGGCGTACCCTGTTTCGGGGCTTCGGTGCCCTGTCGCGCTAACTCGTGACCCAGTGTACGGATCGCGTCGGTTTTCGCTGAGCCGTCTTCTTTCCGCTCCCTAGTGCGGACCGCGTGTCAATTGTTCGCGCGGCGTACCCTGTTTCGGGGCTTCGGTGCCCTGTCGCGCTAACTCGTGACCCAGTGTACGGATCGCGTCGGTTTTCGCTGAGCCGTCTTCTTTCCGCTCCCTAGTGCGGACCGCGTGTCAATCGTTCGCGCGGCGTACCCTGCTTCGGGGCTTCGGTGCCCTGTCGCGCTAACTCGTGACCCAGTGTACGGATCGCGTCGGTTTTCGCTGAGCCGTCTTCTTTCAGCTCCCTAGTGCGGACCGCGTGTCAATCGTTCGCGCGGCGTACCCTGTTTCGGGGCTTCGGTGCCCTGTCGCGCTAACTCGTGACCCAGTGTACGGATCGCGTCGGTTTTTTCACGATACCTTATCTCGGCCCTCCGTCGTGCGAACCACGTCGAAGATTGTGTGTGGCTTGACCGCCGTATATGTTTTCGCGCGTCATCGCGATCCGTGCACGACAATAAACTTAAATCCTCAGCGGCCGGGCCGTGTGCCTTTCGGCTATAACGCACCGAAAATGATAATTTAGATCGGAGAACTTGACTTATCTTATCCTAGTTATTATCTACGTGGAGCCGCTGCTCCGCGACCATTGTCGCACACTTAAACCTATTCGCGCCGGACGGACCTTGAAATTAAAATAAAATCAATTTACTTAAAATTCTCATACCCCCTCTTTCCCCGCGAATCTAATCGGGTGACATGAGATCCTACCGGGTCAGGGTTCCCTACCGCGATCCGTCCTCGGAACGCTATGGAGGGCTGGCTTTGAGCCGGGGCGTCTTCTGTGTGCTCCGCGGCTTCGTCCCTCGCCGATCCCTCAACCTTCCGCTGCTATTACTTCCTTTCATCCGTCCTCGTCGCACGCTCCACCTCCATCGCGATTGCCGACGGCTTGGAGACGCGGCGCGTGCGGTCGCAATGTAAGGTACAGTAATGCACCTTCGAGGATCTTGGGCCACTTCGTTACTGACAGGATCATTGTTGAAACGAATTTAATTAAATTCTCTTGCATTGTGAAACCATGACCAGAATTTCGGAGGAACAAGAACAGATCGTAGTATGTCAAACTTTTCATGGTAACTTAATGTTTCATAACCTGAATAAACAAAAGAATACACTTTATAATATTTTTTACTGTACTCGTAAAAAGATCCATTGTTTACCTTTGAATATGGCTACACAAAAGCGTGAAACAGTTAGCATTAGTGCGTTGATACACCTAACAGCGTCTCTTACAATCAAGAAGATGGTAAAAAACAAAAATAGTACATTGTTCATCAAGGGACGAAAGTAGCCTTTTTCAGACAAGTGTGAAGTTTGCCGCCCGAGCCGAAGGCGATCATGGGTTCCCATCATGAGTAGCGACTGTTGCGCGTCCCTAGCGGCCCCGAACAGAAGTTCGGTTAAACACCTTTAAGTCGTGTATAAACTCAGTCGCTACCCATGACGAATTACAACAAACAGCGCGTTCTCATATCACGTTTTTTCCTTTATATTTCTTCTTTGTTTTGTGAACGGGCAACTACGGGCAATTAAAACTAATGGATCCATGAAGTACAATGTTCATTTAAAGATATAAAATTAATAGAACCTTGACATCTCTCAGCCATTTTTTTAAACAACAACGTAAAGCACGCTTATGGGAATCAGTGTTTACAATACAGAAGAATGACCGCCATATTCAGCACACCATTATTACATATTTATGATAAGCGTTTTTCTTCATCCAAAAGGGATGTTATAATGTGGAGAAAACTTGGGTTCAAAATCTTTACATGTGTAAAAGTTATATACTTTAAAACTTCATGAAATAAATGGTAAGAAAAAAATTTGTCTGTGCATTATAAAGTTTAGAGCGATTTTTGGCATGAGTATTACAGAAATTAAAAAAAAATCAGTCGTTTTTGATTGCTTACGACTATTTACAAACTAAAATTGTTAATTACAATTGGCTATTAAGGTAAAAAATTTTTTGTTTATGTCCGCAAATTTGCCCACTGTGCGTGGCGGCGGTCCTCCGGGTGCGGGAGGGCGAGCTACCGTCCATGGTTGAGGTACGCCGCGGTGTACCCGGTGGAATCGTGCCGGGCGGTGTTATACGCGAACTGCAGCGGTGAGAGGTGTTCGTCCCAGTGCCGATGGTTCTTCCCGACATACTGAACGACCATAGTTTTTATTGTCCGGTTGGTGCGCTCAACCGGGTTGCAGTGGGGTGCCCTCACGGGGGTAGTTCGGTGCTCAATCTGGAATGCCCGTAAGACTCCCTCGAGTTGGTCCGATTTTAATTGCGTCCCATTGTCGGAAATGATTTGGTCGGGGCACCCGTGTTGGTATACAATCCGGTCGAAGATTGCCTTGGTAACGGCGGGCGCGGTAGCCCGGCGTAGGGGCTTAAGTTCGACCCACTTTGAAAATCGGTCTTGCATAACTAATAGCCAGGCATGGCCCTGGGTGGATCGGGGCAGCGGTCCGACGAGATCCAGGGTCACTTGCCGCCAGGGCTCGGTGACGGGTGCCGTGTGGAGGTTCCCGGCCGGCTTGGTCGTAGGTGCCTTGTGCGCCAGGCAAGTCGGGCACTGCCGGACATAGCGGGTGATGTCTTGAAACATCCCTGGACAATAAAACAATCGGGCCATGCGGGCTATAGTTTTAGCGACCCCGAAGTGGCCCGCTGTGGGGTCCTCGTGGTGTCGCTGCAAGGTCGGGGTCCGCTCCTCCTTCGGGGTGCACTGCTTCCATTGCTCCGTCGGGTCGACCTCCCGGAAATCCACGTCATGTAGTATGTGGCGATAGAGTCGCTCGTTCTGGATGCGGTAGTCAAAAAATTCGGAGGGGCGCTGCTTCACGCCATTCAGGACCCGCCGGTACCATTGGCACTTTGGGGCGGCCTGCGCCTCGCATATTTCCGGCTGGCGGGAGAGCGCGTCGGCGACTTTATTGAGGCTGCCCTTCCGGTATCGTACGTCGAAGTCGTATTGTTGTAGTTCGAACAGCCACCGGCCTAAACGACCGGTGGGTTCTTCCAGGCGTTGCAGCCACCGGAGGGACTGATGGTCGGTCACCACGGTGAAGGAATACCCTTCGAGGTATCCTCGCATTCTCCGGATGCCCTAGACGATCGCGAGGCACTCCAGCTCGGTGGCGCTGTAATTCTTCTCCGCGCCATTGAGCGTCCGGCTGGCATACGCCACCACTCGTTCCCCATCTTTCTGGTGTTGGGTCAGCACAGCCCCCAACCCGTATGCGCTAGCGTCCGTCTGGAGTACAAACCGGCGGTCGAAATCCGGGCAAGCCAGCACGGGGGTGGAGGTCAACGCCTCCTTCAGGCGCTCGAAGGCGCTTTCCTCCTCCGGTCCCCAGACCCATTTTACCCCCTTCTTGGTCAGGCGAGTGAGCGGGGCGACTACCGTTGAGAAGTTTGCCACGAACCGCCGGTACCATGAGGCCATGCCCAGGAATTGTCGTACCTTGCGTACGGTCGTGGGGGCCGGCCATCGCGCCACTGCGCTCATCTTGTCCGGCTCGGTCCGGAGACCATAACGGTCCACAACGTGGCCCAAGTTCCGGAGTTGGTCTCGGCAGAAGTGACACTTCTCCGGGTTCAGGCGGAGTCTAGCCTCTCGAAGGCGGTGGAACACTTCGCCCAGTAATCGGAGATGTTCCTCAAAGGTGCGACTGACCACGATGATGTCGTCCAGGTATACAAGGACGTGTGGTGCTAGGTCCGGCCCCAGTACTTCGTCGAGTAGCCGTTGGAAGGTGGCCGGTGCGGAGTGGAGGCCAAACGGCATCACCCGAAACTGCATAAGGCCTTTTCCTGGTACCGTAAAGGCGGTGACTGGCCGGCTATCGGGCGCGAGTGGTATCTGCCAGTACCCATTCTTCAGGTCTAGCGTTGACAGATACCGGGCTCCCCGGAGTTTATCTAAGGTGGCCATGACCTGCGGTAGAGGGTACGCGTCCTTCTCGGTGACGCCGTTCACTTGCCGGAAGTCAATGCAGAATCGGTACGCCCCGTCTTTCTTTCGCACCAGCACAATGGGCGAACTCCGCGCTCCGTGGGACGGCTCAATTATGCCTTCTTGTTCCATTTTCTCTACCTCCCGGTCGATAATTGCCTGCATGGCTGGGTTCTGGGGTCGGTAGCGCTGCTTAATAGGTCGGTCGGTCTTCACCCGGATCTGGTGCGTTATTCGGTCGGTTGGACCGCGGATGCCCTCGAATAGGGCGAGTTCCCTGGATAGGAACTCCTGGAGGCGACGTTCCTCGTCGGGGGTTCGGGAGACCAGTCCCTGAGCTACGGCTCCGCATTCGAAGGTCGGTGCATCTTTGCGTGGTGTGGTTGCCCGTAGGACGATGCCGGTCCGGGCCCACAAGTCGACGCCGATTAACACGGCGCTTTGTAACGCTGGCATAATCAGGAAGTCGTGCTCGAGCACCTTCCGGCCAATCCTCACCGGGAGCGTCATGGTCCCGGGTATCGGGGTGGACCCTCCGTCCGCCAGATGAACGGAGCTAGTCCCCTGTCGGGTCGGGAAGCCGAGGTTCTCCGCGTAGCGGGCGGTGTCCGTATTAATAAAGGACACCTCCGAGCCCGTGTCGATCAACGCCCGCGTAGCGCGGTGTCGTAGGCGGACGGAGATGTGCGGCCGCGGCTGGTAAGTTACTTGGACGGTGGCGGGATCCGGGTGGCGGCGGCTTCGCCCCCGGCCCGTGCGGCGTTTCCCGGCGTCGGGTGACAATCGCGGGTGAGGACGCCGTCCTTGCCGCACCGAGAGCAGAACTTCTTAGCCGGCCGTTTGCAGTCCAACCGGGTGTGTCCGCGCTGTTTACAGCGCCAGCAGCACTCCTCCCGGTTATACGTCGTACTGGCAACGGACGGCGTAGTGGCCGGAGTCCTTCACTCTGACTTTTGCTCGCGGTTTTGCTCTTCAATAGCTTCATATTCCGCGGCGCGTGCGTGTAGGTCTCCCAGGCTGGTGACGTCATCCAGGCGGATGTAATATTTATACTCGGGACTCATGTTATCATAGAGCCGTTCGAGTTGTTCGTCCGGTGAAAACCCTCCGGCTCGTCGCATGCTCGTAAGGAGTGCCGTCGCGTATTTGTGAAAGGGCTCGTCAGGTTTTGAAACCGTCCCTGGATTTCCCGCGACAACTGCGCGCGGTATCGCCGGGGTAAGAACTGGTTGCGGAACTCTCTTTGGAAATCTTCCCAGGAGTCCCATGCCGCCTGATTATTGCGGTACCAGAGGAGAGCATCTCCTCGTAGCAGCTCCGGTAGTCCCAGTAGGAGCTGGTCTCCGGAGTACTCGTATCCCTGGCGTAATTCTTCTACTCGTTCTAGGAACGTGAGCGGGTCCTTTCCGTCGAAGTGGCATTTCCACTTCCGGATTTGATCCATGACTTTTGCCGGGTCTGGCCGGTTGTTCGTTTGGTCCTCGGCCATTATGTCCTCCGGCTCGTCCTTCTTAGCGGAGTATTTGTACTCTGGGTTAGCGTCTACGAAATCTCGTAATCTGTGTCGGAGAGTATCGATCGTGCCGCTGGGGTTGACCTCTAGCCTTTCTAATTCGGCCGCCAACTCGGCTTTCGATAATTGATATATCCAGCTCTTCATGAGTTAGATGGGATAACGAACCAGTGTCTCACGGATCAGGTCCCTGTTCGGCCGCCATATAACGTTCGCGTTTTCTCGCTCGGAATTTGCTCGCCAGGCCAGGGTGAGAAAACGTGGAGACACTGGTTGGTTTTACACAAAGCTATTTATTCTTACTATTTACAATACAGTTTGATGGAGGGCGTGAGTGTCGGTGTGTGTGTGTGTGTGTTGCTCCGCTAAGCCGCAGTGTACGTGTGCCGGGTTGAGACGCGGTCGGACAGAGACGGATTCGCGGACGAGTACGGAGGCCTTACAGATTCGCGTGTCGGCGCGGAGGCACGGTTGCCTTGCGGATTCGCAGGCAGGTAGGTTGGTCAGGAGCTCAGTCGGGAGCACTTGAGCGGCCCGTACACCGGGAGCGCCCGGCTTGAAGACGGGAGCGCCCGTCTTCCGTACGGCAGAAAGGGTCGGAAGCATCCGACCCAGAGGCAGGAGAGGGCAGGTAATACCAGCCGGGAGCACCCAGCTGGGGAGGCCTGTACCCTGGGAGCGCCCAGGTGAGAACGGGAGCACCCGTTCTCTGTACGGAGGAAGTCGTTGGGAGCGCCCAACGTGGTGAAGCGGTCTCGGAGCGTGGTCGTGTCGGGAACAGGAGTAAGACAGGACTGGTGGTTCGAGTCGGCTCGAGTCCCCTATTTATACCCCGAGTGACGGCGGTGGGGGCTGCCCCACCGCTTGGTCTGCCCCACCGCTCGGGCTGTCCCACCGCTCGGGCACAGGAGTGCACGTTGAATAGGCGTTAGATGGCCGTCGGGGCCGTGGCGCTAGTAACGAATACGCGTATCGTCACACATGTATATTATTTAGACAGTTACATCTTACGTGAGTTCATAAAATGTAAGAAATATTTACGTGACAATGACGATATTTTTGTTACGAAAGCTGACAAGGGCCAAACAACGGTTGTTATGGATAAGAAAACGTACATTGACCAAATGAATTTGTTACTTGACGATCAAATGACTTATAAAAAAATAAAAAAGGACCCAATTAAACGCATTACAACAAAACTTAACGAGCTTATCAAATCATGGCACACCAATGGCATCGTCGTACTTATTTTGGTAGCCCTATGGGTTCCCCTCTCTCTCCTATCCTTGCGGACATTGTTATGGACGATCTTGAGACTTTCTGCTTTTGGTATTTGAGAGCAATTAATATGTGTACATAGATATTTATTCAACATTTTTTGAAAAACGCGCGTAAAGAGAAACCAAATAACATTTAAAAAACGAGAAAAGCACGTCAAGCAGCTTATTATGAGTAATTCTGAAAAAATAAAAATATATTATTTAATAAAACGCTTTTGTATTGCGAATTTTTTAATGGAATTAACATATATTTAAAATTTGTAAAAAGAATATATAATTATTAGATACTTATTAGAAAGAAAAATAAAATATTACATTATCTATTTTACAGCAATTTAAATTGATCTTTAAAGGACGGGAAGCCTATTTTTAAGCTTCAAACTGTGTTTATGTGTTAAAATATCATAGGTATATATATATATATATATATCCGTACAAAATTAGCTTTTTTAAAAAAAAGGTAAAAAAAGCGCCAAGTACACGCATAGTAGTGTATATGTTGTTACCTCGAAAAAAAAGAATATATAAATAAATAAATAAATAAATAAACTTATCCTATACTTAATTATAAGCCGCATTATCCGTCGTCACGCACACTCATATCACTCACTCGCACATCCACGCTGATAATTATTTAATATTACTCCCATCGCATTCTTCTCTGAATTATTTTTATTTATTGTTGTCCTTATTTATTTAAAATTTCGAGGTCTAGCAGCGCCAAGTTTTTTTACAAAAAAAATTTATGTATTTTAATAAAATATTTTTTATTTTGTACTGTTACCTCTGTAATTCTTTGTCATTAAATATTTTATTCTATTAAAAAATACATATATAAACTTTGTATTTAAATACAAATTGTATTTCCTTGTTGGATTAAATATTTTAATAAAATATTAAATATTTGTATTTTGTACTGTTACCTCCGTAATTCTTTGTGACCATTAAAAAATACTCATGTAAACTTTGTATTTAAATATCTTGTATTCTCTTGTTAAATTTAAATAAAATTTTTTAATTTTATAAAATTGTTATCATACATTCTTTTCTAATTGACACAATGTAAAAATTTTTCGAAATAGTGCAACAATTATTTTTTGAGGTAATATATATGTTCTCTCTGTAATTGGCGCTGTAATTTAAAGAGATATCATTTCTTTTTTGTAATTGTAATAGATCACTTAAAACGCGACTCTTCTTTTTGATAAGGTAACATAATTTTGTGATGTGTATCACTTGGGTTATAATTTTTCGGAAATAAAGATACTGCTGCTTAGATTTTTTCGAGATTTTTCGAGATATAGATAAAGATTACGTCTACCACTTGTTACTTAGGTTTTTTTGAGGTATAATACTACCACTTTCTTTTTTTTTCGAGGTAACAACATGACGACAACGTATCTTAATAAAAAATTTTCACATTTGGAATTTGCGTCGCGATATCTCCGCTCGTAGGGCACGTAACGGAATATTATAAGAAAAACACCCCCCCCCCCTAATTCGACCCCAAGCTATCGATCAAGCCTACTTAGAACTTGATCCGTTCACTCGTTATCGAGATCTCAACATCTCGAGTACTCGCAACTCGTCGCGTCGCGTAAAAGAGTCACGGTTGGTCTCGCTCCGCGTGTACTTGGCGCGAGACACTACCGTGTCTCTTAATATGTAGGGGTAAAAACCACAGTTGTGTAAATCAAATTTTTAAAAATATTTTCTCGTATGGATAGATGCAATCTGTACAGTATATAAATTGCATCTATGCGCAATAAAATATTTTTAAAAATTTGACTTACACCACTGTGGTTTTTACCCCTCCATATATATATGTATATATATATGAGTTTTTTGGATTGCTGATCGAGTTCTGTAGTTCCGGGAATCAAAGGAAAAAAGTAAGAATGACCAATTCCGAGAATTGAAGCGATTACTCATCTTATCTTCTGAAGAAAAGTCTTCAGGATAACGACAATGCGTAGTACGTTTAAAAAGAGTGAGACAGGATTTTTATTCGACAAACCCTTTCACCCGACGCGGCTTGGGTCAGAGCTGTCGGGGCTTAAAGTATAATTAATTGATATGTTGAGCGCCAGTTAATTTTCCCAAAATTAACAAAATTCTAAATTTTATCATAAAATGGTTCGATTGGGTGACCCAGGAAACAGGAGATACCAAGGAATATTGCAAAGTCAAGAGAAAAGAGAGAGAAAGCAAGCGATATATAAGTGTATTGACTTGATTGGACTTACATTACAGGTTAAGCTTCTGTTGCCGCAGAACGGCCACACGGTCTTTTCACCCTGATTATAACGCCGTCGATATTACGTTGACAAATATTCGTCGAGGATGTTCGAAACAACGCCGTTTAATATTCCGCAGACAATAACTGGATACTCGTAGTATAACGCTTAACTGGCAGACAGCTGATCGCGGTTTTGGACTAATCACGCCGAAACCGACGGACGAGTCCTCGAGATCTCGCGATCGTTCCGCTACCACGCGCCCTTCCGATTCTAATCGTTGCGGCTCGATACGTTCCGTCACATGCAGCCACGCTATTGGCTCTCCATCTCGGCGGTTTACAGGGCCGGCACTCGCGCGGCACGAATAGCAAACATGCGGTCGGTAAATGTATATACAGTCGGTAGCCCTGTCGGGTTGACTATTACGTCGAGTGTCGATGTCGAGGGAAAGGATTCTAATTTTTCTGTCACAATCCCCTCCCTCGAACCTTGACATCGCAAGCGAGATGTTCGGAGAATTCCGCGCGGGCCGTGTTCCCGCCCTGCTGCTCAACTTATAGTCGCCTGAAATCTCCCCTCCACCCATGAATTCATGATTTTATGGGTATGATATTTCTCATTGACTTTGGCTAGAAATGATACACCTATTACATTGGCGACAATTGTATTTTCAAGTCAAGGTAACTCAATAATGCTTTATAACTTTATAGCAATGCTTATATTTACTAAAATAGACAAAACATAAACGGGAACTTAACTGTTATCTATTCCGGCGACCCTTACTTACATTAAATTTTACAATAGTTACTGTAAATTATAATAATCAAACTCATCGAAACAAACGCAATTTAACGAAAACAAAATATTTTAAAATGAAATGTTTGGCGTTGGTCGTCAAAACCTTTGTGGGGAGGGCAGCTTACGTTCCCTTCTTATATTTTGTGGGTATTATAACGTGGATTTCTTCCCCGTCTCGCATTTCTGGCCTCTCCTGCATGATCTCGTCGAGGGTTTTCATATTGCGCGGTGAGCATACCGCCTGAATCGCGAGGAGGTTAGGTTCTTCTCCACCGACAGTTGCCTCGCTAGCGGTGCAGTGGAGTTGGCAACAACCGGTGCGGAGAGAAGTGCATTCTCCCGAATCAAAAATGCGCGTACGCGGTTTGGGTAATCCGTAGGGTCGTCGAATTTCGCCTTGACCCTACTTTTTAGGATCTCTGTACCTTCATTGATCAGGTATTGGTGATCCTTGGGTACTAGTGCTGTAGGCCAAGTGGCGTAGTTTAGCCTCAGCCAATCGACGATGTCCCCGTATCGTACGTTGCAGTCCGGACATTCCGGACAATAAAGATACAGGTCGGTAGCGCATCCTGGGCATCGGTTCAAGGCCAGCTCTTGTTCTATCCCGTGCGGGTAAATACAATTGTGGTGTCGAACCCATCGGCCCCACAGATTCGGCAGAATCCGGGGCAATAAAGCAGTTTACAGTCCTTAAAATAGTGTTTTTTCGAACGACAGTTGACACATCCAGCGACATACCTTTTACCCACGGCGATGACAAGGTTTGGGTACCCCGATCAACTTTGGTCGCTTGCATGCGCTCAACAAGGAGCTTGGCCCGTTTGATGATAATATCTTTGAACATGCCCTCACTGATGATTCTGCAGTCAGTGAAGTACAGCGGCGTTTTTCCGCTCGCGGCATTGGGAGATTCCGGGACACCGAGTTCCCTCAGCACCTCATCAAAAGACGGCATTTTTGTTAGTGGTAATGGCATTACAGCCACCAAGGGGGCGACCAATGCCTTCGGGTCGTCAGTTGTCTTCAATTCCCTTTTCTATTTTGGCGACATCTGCAAAGGATGATCTTTACTGGAGATGCGGTTGCGTTTTACATTTTCCGCATAGACCTCGGCAGCGGAAGCCCTGGTGGGTTTGGTCAGTTTGAGGCGAGGGAGGGGAAGAGCCCGAATTTCTCTGAGAAATCGTAAGGTTTCGGGGCTCGCTGTCGGTGTAACTTCTCCGACTTCCTTCTCAGGAAGTGACTTATCATAACTACCCGCCGTGGAAGTCCTCGGCGACACGTTACGCGAGTGTGTGGATCGTCGCGCAACTCCTGAAGTGGCGTCAAATAGGGCATCTGAAGAATAGGCTTCCTGCCAATTTGTCTTATCTCGCTGAGATTCGCGTTCGCGTTTAGTTAGGAAAGCCTTGACCTGCTCCTCGATCTCCAACCTCCGTTGGAGCAGCTCCTTTAGCGTAGTCTTATCGTCTTCTTCGCCCATGATACCTTTGTCGTTTGCGGTTGGGTCTTGTTGAATTGTCTGTAAATTTTAAGAGTTGCGTAAACTCCGACGAGGAACCTTCAGATCCGTTACATAGTACTTGCCAACGGTCTTATCAGCTTTGTCTGCCAGTTTGACGATCATTGGCCCGATTATTCGCTTTACAATTGCTGGGCCGAGATACCGGTGACCCAATTTAGCCGAATACCCTCCTGCTTTATTACTCAATTTTTTGTTTGGATAATAAACTTCCGCACCAATATTTAAGTCAAACCGTTTTGTTTGGTTACGATTAGCCGTAGCAAGACATTTGTCGGAATACGATTTCAAGTGATTTTCAACCTGATGTCGTAATTCGTCGAATTTACTTAAATTTTTAACCCAATGTTCGACCAGGTCGTCTGTTACCTCCTCATGACCGTCAGCGAAACGTTTCCGTTGGTTTATGTTTGCCTCTCGCGCGTAGTTCAGATAGAATGGCGTGACTCTACTGCCGGCATGAAGTACCGTATTATATGCGAGTTGGAGTTTTGACAAATCTTTATCCCATTCGTTTTGACTATCTTTTATGAACGCGACAATCATTGGTTTTATCGTTCTATTGACGCGTTCTACCGGATTTGCTTAGGGGTGCGCCAGTGGGGTAGTAATATGGTTTATTTTCTTAGCTGTTAAGAATGCTTTGACGTCTTTGTTTGCGTATTCCGTATCGTTATCTGTAATAATTGACTCGGGGACAATTCCCCATTTGTCAAATATCGTTTCCAAGATTCTAACGACGTTCTTACCGGTTTGTCTACGTACTGGGAACAGTTCGACAAACGTATAGAGATCCTGCACGACGATTATGTATACATTCCCCTTCTTTGAACGAGTAAACGGCCCTACCGTATCAATCTACAATTGCGCCCACGGTGTGAGTAGAGGTCTTGTCATCAAAGGCCCTTTCAGTGGCTTCTGATTAAACTTGACCTTCATACACACGTCGCAGTCTTCGACAAAGGATTTTACGTCCTGCGACATGCCTGGCCAGTAATAGTTCTGTCGTATTTGGTCGTATGTGCTATCTCTTCCCAGGTGCCCTGTTTGTGGAATTTCGTGATTTTCACGTAAAATCTCGAGAACTTCAGCTGGCCTGACTACTCTTTTTCACGGATGTTCGTCATCGATCAGCATTTTTGCGTAGTCTGGTCTATGGTAATATAACTCGTCATTCTCGATCTTCCAATCCACGAATCTATCGGGTTGTTTGCTTACGAGTTCACGTTTTACGTCATACCAGTTTTTGTCACAAATAGTTGTTAACCTAGCTCGATTTTTTATTGTTTTCTCGACCGTTTTCTCCCACCCAAGGGGATCAACGTCAACGTCGTACATACGCGAAGGGGCATCCGGCGCCTCGTTTGTTGTACCGCGCCTATACTCGACTGTCATTTTATGCTGTAGAAGGTAAATAGCCCACCTCGCGAGGCGGCCTACAGGATTTTTTAATCCGTAGAGCCACTGTAAAGCCTGATGGTCCGTGACGACTTTAAACGGAATGGCCTCTAAGTAACAACGCAATTTATCGACCGCCCAAACCACCGCCAGACACTCTTTCTCGGTAGTAGTATAGTGCAATTCCGCGCCTCTCAACGGTCGACTCAATACCTCGATTAGATTCTCCTTATCGCCGTCAGGATCCTTCTGCATTAGTATCGCGCCTAGCCCGAAATCACTGGCATCTGTGTACAAAATAAAAGGTTGTCCCGGTATCGGCGTGTACAATCGCGGCGCATTGGTTAGTACTGATTTAATCTCGTCAAATGACTTTTGTTCGACTTCCGTCCATTTCCACGGAACTTTGGGGCTGGTTAGTTTGTTCAACGGTCCCTGAACTCGGGCGACATTTTTAAGATGATGATGGTACCAGTTTACAAGGCCGTAAATTGTCGCAAGTGCGTTCAATCTTTTGGGACCGGGAAGTCAAAAATTGGTTGGATTTTTTCTGGGTTTGGCCTCATACTGAACTCGTCGACTATATAACCCAACAATTTCACTTCTTTACAGGCAAAACTACTTTTCTCACGGTTGATCACGAGTTTTGCTTCGCGTAGAACCTCGAACAGAATTGACAATATTGCAAGATGTTCTTCGAGATTTTGACTAACCACGATCCAGTCATCCAAATACGCAAATACCTGGTCTGCCCACCTATTCGGGAGGCGTCTTTCGGCGATTTTTTCTTTAATTTTGCGTTTCAATATGTCCATCAGACACTGGAAAGTAGATGGCGCGCCGGTTAACCCATTCGGCGTTCTCAACCACTCCAACGATCCTTTACCTTCGACAACGAACGCAGTATATTTCCTACTTTCCTCGTCCATCGGAATCTGGTGAAAAGCTTCACTCGTGTCTAAAGTCGAAATCAATTTTGCTTGATGCAACTGGGACAAAATTGACCTCATATGTTGGAGTGGGTAAGCAGGTTTTGCCGATTGACGATTCACGGGACGGTAGTCTATACAAAACCTCAAACCTCCGTTTGCCTTGAGAGCCACGACCGGTGAGCACGCCCAGTCACTATTGCTCCAAGTTATGAACCCCTTTTTTAACAATCTGTCGACTTCTTTGTTAATAATAAATTCGCGGATTGCTTCGCTACGTCGATACGGTTTCTGCCTATGTGGGGTAGGATCTGTCAATTCAATTATGTGTTTCGTTAAATTTGTAACATCGGTGGATTCCTGATCAAACTTCGCAAACTCGGCGTCGAGGAAAGTTTTCAGTCTGTTGGCGTGCTCATCTGTCAAAGCCGTTAACTTTGTCGGTGTGACAAATTGGTGTAATACTGGGTAGGAGTATTTACTCCCCTCCAAAGTCCATTTTTTCGTCGTTGTGCCCAATAAACACATGATGGTATATTAAACATTTATTAAACGTAAAATTAGTATAAAAGTGGTATAAGTATAAAAGATAAACGTTTAATTTTAATGTTTTATATACAGTCGCATAATATACAATACTGATATCCGTTTTTATTTTGTTTATATAATACAAAACGGATTTTATATATATATATATATATGCGTTAAAAAATAGTATATAAATATATAAAAAGAAAGGTTTAATTTCTAGAATATACTTACGTCTATTTTATTTCTTAAAATCGTATATCTACGTAATCAAAGAAATGTTTATTAAAAACGTATATAATTTATGAAAAAAATCTCATTTATAAATATTTAGAAAATTCCATTGTATAAATGGTATAATTTATATCTTTAAAACGTCAATAATATAAACACACATGATTTTATAAGTAAAATATTATACGATTAATAAACATATTTTATTATTTATTTTTAATCATATTGAGCTAAGTACATTTTCACTGTTTATAAAATGATTACACGAACTTTCTTTTATAAACGTATAAAGATATCGCGTTATACAACTATATCCCTAATACACATGTCGACACATATTTTGAATTTTGATTATAGTATATTTAACGATTATATTGCAAAAATAATTAATGTATTTTAATGTGTATAAGTGTATTCTGAAGTGCATATGTTTTATTTTCTGTGAAGAAAAGTGGATGTGATTCAAGAGTATATATATATATATATATATATATATATATATATATATATATACATATGTGTTTAACGGTAAGTAAAACTGTAATATCGAATATAATATATTTAAATATTAATTTATTACTACATATACTATATATAATATATGCACACTATATATAATATATATTATGTTGTCTGTGACTTTATAACTAATTAATTAGTTGCTACTCAACTTTGAAAAAATGTGATTTATTCCTTTCTAAAACGAAAAATAGAAAATTTTCTAAAACGGTTTCAGCATTGCCAGCATGACAACACAAAACTGTAGATATTCGCCTTTTGTTGAACAAAAGCATCTCGACTCCGCGGCTGCCCGGCTGCCGCCGCGCCGCTGCTACATCACTTCAGTGTCGAGAGCCCCACAGATCGAATAACATATACGTTCCTAAAATATAAAATCTTGTCGGATTTTTATATTTTAATTTATTTTGTGTTTAATTTGCGGTCATTCCATTTGTTGACGATTCCAAGGCTTAGAGGGATTGAGTTTCGACAGCTTTTCCAAAGGTGAAAATCTTATTTGTATCTTTATATTTCGTACATTACCTCTGAAAAAGTGCGAATTTAATATAACATAGCGTGTTTTATTGTGGCTAATTTTCGATTTATTATTTAATTAATTTAATATCAACAATTTTCAGAGTCAGTTACATTTTATGTATGTCGTTACAGATACATTTTAAATTGTTTACGTCACATGAGACACGTGAATGTTAAATAAAAAAAGTCAGATCGTTTACTTTTAATATTTTATAATTGTTCAATCTTTTCAACGGTCACATAAATTATTAAAAAATGTGTGAAAGTACGAAGCTTCTGAGTAATCGACAGTTGCATCGAAGGATAAATAATGCAGTACAAAATATATTATTGCCCTCATGTACACAAGCAAATGACTCTAATTATACTTTTACAAATACGCAAAATTTATGTTTACCTATAATGTACGATACAGTTGAGACTAATGAAAGTATTATCGACGTAGATACAGTAAATACCACTGAATCTCCTCCCATATTGATGCTCACAGAATTAAACTCTAATAACATAGATGATGTATATACATTAAACACTGACGACAGTGATAATTCTACTACTGAAAATGACAAAAATGATAACGATAATGGTCTTATAACGCATACATTTGTAGTAAATCCAGCCAATTTTACGAATAACTTGCGTAGGTTAGCAATCGACAATAATTTAACACACGCAGCATTAACCAAGATTTTGGAATTAATTAATCCAGCCTATCCATTTTTACCGCGTACTGCCAGATGTCTATTGCGTACTCCTAGAACATTGGAAACCATTTCTTTTGATAATGGCGAGATGTACTATTATGGCATTCAAAAATGTTTGATGCGTAAGTTACAGAATGGCGGATTGAATGGCGAAATTTTAACTATCAATTTAATTATAAATATTGACGGTTTACCCGTATTCAAGAGCAGTAGAATTGACTTGTGGCCAATTTTAGGTCGTAATGATGATATTGAAGATTCACGTCTATTTATGATTGCATGTTTTTATGGCGAAGGAAAACCAATAAATCTTGAAAAATATCTTTTTATTGAAGAAATGATTTCCTTACGAGAAAACGGGTTTCAATACAACGGGAAAACATGCTATGTTGAAATTGAGTGCTTTGCGGCTGATGCCCCCGCAAGAGCCATGCTAAAGATGATAAAAGGACATACAAGTGTGTACGGATGCGAAAGGTGTACTATTAAAAAAGTCAAAAAGCAAATTTTTTTCCAACTAAAATAAGTAATTCAGTAATTTTGAGAACAAAATACGACTACATAAGTGAGAAGACTAATGATGATCATGTGAAAGGAAAATCGCCATTACTTGCTTTAAATATAGATCTCGTAAAGCAGTTTGTATTGGATCCCATGCATATAATATACCTAGGCATTATGAAGCGTTTGCTTGTAAAGTATTGGGTAGAAGGAGGACGTCACTGTAAACTCTCCCGACAAAATCTTGCAGCAATTGATCAAGAGACACGGTAGTGTCTCGCGCCAAGTACACGCGGAGCGAGACCGACCGTGACTCTTTTACGCGACGCGACGGGTTGCGAGTACCCGAGATGTTGAGATCTCGATAACGAGTGAACGGATCAAGTTCTAAGTAGGCTTGATCGATAGCTTGGGGTCCAATTAGGGGGGGGGTTTCTCTCATAATATTCCGCTACGTGCCCTACGAGCGGAGATATTGCGACGCAAAGTCCAAATGTGAAAATTTATTTTTAAGATACTACTTCTACTAACGCCGACGTCTGATATGATGACGTCATAATCAGAAACGTTACTTTCACTTTTTCGACGCTGGCGGCGCAGGTATCGCTAGTTTCGATATCGCGCGCGTATTTCGAAATTAGGTCGATAGACTTATCGGTCAGAAGGAAGATTTCTATTTAGGTAAATTAGGTATATATATAAATAACATATATTGAGTTAACGGAAAAGAAGATTCTCTACGCTTGGCAGAAAATGCCGCTAGGGAATTTTTAAGTCGATTCTTATGAATTAAGCTTGAATGCGATGTCTAGGTATCCCAGGTTGCCGATGACGAGGTCCAGATAGTGCGCTTCATAGTTTTTAGGTGTCCAGGTGTAATCGTACGTTGAATTCGATGTCTAGGTATCCCAGGTTGCCAATGACGAGGTCCACATAGTGCGCTTCGTAGTTTTTGGTGTCCAGGTGTAATAATACGTTGAATGCGATGTCAGGGGTTTGGCCTTTTTTCCGATTTGAAATTTAAAAATGGGGAGTTCCCTATTTTTTGGTGTCTAGTGTATTTATCCCTTTAATTCTATTGGTTTTTGGTGTCCCCGGGTTGGGTGAGGGCGAGGGCCCCAAAATCGCGCCCGTATTTTTGGGGGGTATGGGAAAAATACAAAACGAATTTCGGGTGGGTTGGGGTCCCCGGTTGCCCATGACGGGTCCAGATAGTCGCTTCATATTTTTTTGGGGCCCGGGGGTTTAAACGGGGCCCTTTAAATTTGATGTCTAGGGGTTTCCCCTTTTTCCCATGACAAGGGCTCAATGGGCCTTTGAGTTTTCGGTGTTTCCCGGTGGGAATACGGCCTCGATTCCCATGTTCCAGGGGTTTCCGATATGAAAAAAGATAGTATTCCTTATTTTAGGTGTCTACGTTATTTTACCTTGAAATTTAAAGTTTAGGGGTTCCCGGTTTTTGATGAAGAGGTCCAAAAATCGCCTCCCTATTTTCGGTGCCCCTTGGTAATAACCCTTGCCTTTGATGTTCCCCCGTGTCCCCGGGTTCCGATGACGAGGCCAAATCGCTTCATAGTTTTTGGGGGGTGTTTTTAGGCGGTGTGGGTTCCCCTTGGTTCGGTTTAGGGGGTTTTTGGGTGGAAAAATTTGAAACTTGGTTTTTTAGGGTTGGGTGTTTTGGGCCCCAAAAGGGGTTTTCCCGGAAATTTAACAAGATTTTCCCCGCGAGGGGTCCGGGCCCGTAGGGTTTTTGGTCCGGGGGAATATATTGAAATCACAATGTTTTTGGATAACGAGGTTTCCCCGGGGGCCCAAGGGGCCGGGGTCGGAAATTCCCGGGGGTGGGGTCCAGAAGGGGGCCCAAAAGTTTCGGGCCCTTGGTTTTTGGGGGGGTATTACCGGGTTCGATTTCCAAGGGTTGGGGCCCCCCCCCGATACGGGCCCTGGGGGGGCCCTTTGGGTTTTTTGGGGTGGGGTTGGGTCCCCGTGGGTAGGGGTGGTGGTTGGTCCGTGTTTTCCGGGCTAGGGGGATTAAAAACCTTGGGTTCGATTTTCCACGGGGCCCAGTTTCCGATACCCCCGAAAAGTTTTTCGTTTCATGTTTTGGGTGCCCGGGGAATCGTAAATTTAATTTGATTCTAGGGTCCCAGGGGGCCAGACAAAGGGCCACAATCCTTCGTTTTGGGGGCCCTGGTTTTAAAACGTTGGGAATGCAGCTAGGTTTTTCCCCCGGTTTTCCATGAAAAATTTAAATGGATTCCGTGTTTGGGGTCTACTGGTTTTTTACCTGGGAATTTCTGGGTTTTGGGGGGGTCCCCGGGTTCTAGGAGGGCCAAATTTCCCTCCTTTGTTTTCGTGGCTAGGGGGAAAATATTCGAATTGCGTTTACGGGGCCCAAGGGGGGGCCCGGGGGCCAATCCAATATGGGCCCTTTATTTTCGGGTCCCGGGTAACGGAAAGTTTTTAAAAACGATGGGTTTGGTTGGGGTCCCCAGGTTGGGCCGGGGCAAGTCCCCCAAGTGCCTTTCCGGGGTTTTGGGGGCTACGTGGGGATTAAACCTTTGGGGGGGGATGGCCAAAGTTTTCCCCGGGTTTCCGGATTTTACGGGTCCCATATTTTCGCTTTTAGGGGGGTTTTTTTGGGGGCCCCGGGGGGGTAATTTTGGGGTTGGGTTCGAAATTTTTGGGGGGTCCCATTGGGCCCAAAACGAGGCCACATATTTCCCCGTAGTTTCGGGGGGCCAGGGGCAAAAATCGGGGAAACTGTCCCAAAGGGCCCGGTTGAAGGGTGAAAAAAGGGCCCCCAAATTCGCTTAAGTTTTCGGGGGCCGGTGTAAAAAAAATACTTAATTCCCATGTTTTTTCCGGCCTTAAAGGGGGTTTCCGTTTACGAGGTCCCCAAAAGTGGGGTTGGGAGGGCGGTGTTTCCGTTGGGGTAATAAAGTTTAAGCGGGGTTTTGGGGGTCCCCCCGGGGCCCAGACGAGGGGGCCACAAAGGGGGCCCCGGAGGGGGTTTTTGGTGGGGGGCACCGGGGATTAAAACCTTAATTTGGTTTTCCACGGGTCCCGGTTGGGCCCTACGGGTCCCAAAAAAAGGGGGCCCTTTTAAGGGTTTTTCGGGGGTCCAGTTTAAAACTTGAATTCGGTTTCCCGGGGTCCCCCCGGTTTCCGTTACGAGGGCCCCACAGTGGGGCCCTTTTTAGTTTTTGGTTTCCAGTGTAATAAAAATGTTTTAAGCCCATGTCTACGTGTCCCAGGGTTCCGAAAGACGAGGGCCCTAGTGCCTCCTATTTTTGGTGTCCCACTGTATTAAAACCTTTTTAAATTTTGATGTCCACGTGTCCCAGGTTGCGATTAAAGAGTCCCACATTTCGCTTCTAGTTTTTCGGTCCAGGTTAATAATACTTTCAATGCGATGGGCCACGTTCCCAGGTTGGGCCCATACGGGTCCAACAGTGCGCTCCCAATTTTTTTGGGGTTTTACGTGTATTTAAAAAATCTGAATTCGATGCCACTGGGCCCCAGGTTCCCATACGGGGTCCCGTATGCCTTCTGATTTTTGGTGTCCAGGGGGTAAAAAGTTGAATTCGATGTCTACTTTTCCCCCGGTTTCCGAGGGGGAGGTCCACATAGTCGCTCCGTAGTTTTTTTTGGGGTCTAGATATTAATATCTTGAATTTGATGTCCACGTGTTTTTCGGGTTTCCATGAAAGGGGTCCAGAAAAATGCCTTCATAGTTTTTTGGGTCCAGGGGGAATCGTAAATTTTAATTCGATTGGTTTTAGGTTTTCCCAGGGGTTTCCGATACAGGTCCCCCATAGTGCGCCCGTTTTTGGTGTCCACTTTTCCCCGGTTGCCGTGACGAGGGCCCCGATATTTGCGCTTTCCCTATTTTTTGGTTTCAGGTTAATATACCTCGAAATTTTATGTTCACTGCCCAGGGTTTTCCATGGGCGAGATCCAGAGTGCGCTTTATGTTTTCGTGTCCAGGTGTAAAATTTTACGTTGAATTTGAGTCTAGGTTTCCCCGGTTTCCCCAGACAAAAAACCACATAGTGCGCTCCCCTATTTTTTGGGTCTACGTGTTTAAAATTTTGGGAAATTTGATGTCCACTATCCCCGGTTTTCCGATGACAGATCCAGATAGGCGCTTCATAGTTTCCGGTGTCCAGGGGTAACGTACTTTAAATTTTTTCTCCCTGTCCCCCCCTTTTCCGATGGAGGTCCCCTTTGGGGGGGGTTTTGTAGGGGGTTTGGGGCGGTTTTGGGGCCCCGGGGTATAAATGTTTTATTCAATGTTAGGGGTCCCAGGGTTCCCCATACAAGGGGCCACATATTGCGCTTGTAGTTTTTTTGGTGTCTACCCTGTATTAATAAACCCTTTAATTGATTTTCTAGGGTCCCCGGTTGCTGAGGGCGAGGGCCACAAATGCCTTCATATTTTTTTTGTCTAGGGGTATTAATTTCTTTTAAAACTGAAAGGGGAAGTTCGCCGTAAATCCCGCCCAGCCAAACCCCCGGGGAGCATTTTTCTCGGTTTTTCCTCGTTTTTTTTCTCTTTTTTAAACCAGTATTCAAAAAGAGGAAAAGGCGAAAAAGAGCGACTGCTCAGATTGTAGGGTACAAAGTTCGTCTGAAAAAGCACCCAATGTAGGAAAACCGGGATATCGGGGTTCGAGGTAATTAACAAAAAAACACCGAAAACCCACGAAGCGCACTATGTGGGCCTCGTCATCGGCCTTGGAAACGTGGCCTCCCCAAAATTTAAGATTTAAAACACCGGGCCCCAAAAATTAGAGCGCGGGTAGTGGACCTCGTCACGCAACCTGGGACCCCTAAAATTTAATTTAACTTGTTTTTAAAAATCGCTTAAAATTTTTCCTTTTGCGGCAGAAATTAAAATTATTTCAAAGACAAAAAAAATCGTGAATTAAAAATTAAAAGTCTAGACATCATAAAAATTTTGGCAAATTTGTTTCTCATAAAAATTGGATGATTAAAATTATTCGGGCTAAAAAAATTTTGGAAAAGTTTTAAGAAAAAATTTTCAACAAAATAATATACATGCTTTTTATACATAAAGCAAAGTCCGGCCCTGTGTAAATTTTTTTTTCCCCTTCCCCCCCACCCTTTTTTTTTTAGGGGGTATTTTTTTTTTGGGTTTGTTAAGTGCGTAAAACTACAAAAAGCGTGAATTTCCCTAAAAATTACTTTTTTCAAAAAAAAGGGAAAAAGCGCCCAAATACCCGCATATAGTACATATTTATTATGTTGTTACCTCGAAAAAAAAAGTTTTATTTTTATACCTCAAAAAACCCCTTTCCTCTGTTTATACAAAGCGAAACTACAAAAAAGGCCCTGAAAACGGGACAAAAATTTCCTTTTTTAAAAAAAAGGGAAGAAAGGGGGGGCCGTAAACGCATAGTTGTATTGTTGGGTTTCCTCGAAAAAAAAAACGTGGGATTTATCCCCTTAAAAAAAAACTAAGTAAAAAGTGGTAAGGGAAATCCCTTTTATCTTGAAAAACTCGAAAAAAAATAAAAGGGGTTCTTCACCGAAAAAAAAAAAAAAAGTAGTATTTTCCCCCGAAAAAAACCCAAATACAAGTTTTGGGGGGTTTAAACTGTGTACCCAAAAAACTCACACAAAATTACGTTACCTTTTCAAAAATTATCCCCGCTTCCCAAATGACTATTTTACCAAATTTCAAAAAAAAATGATTCTTTTTTTTAAAAACCAAACGCCAAATTACAGAGAACAAAACCCCTGAAAAAAAAAATTTTTCCAAACCCCAAAAATATTTGTCCGAAAACGTTCAAAAAACAAATTTTTTATTAGGTTTTAAAACCCCAAAAATTATTTAATTAATTAATTCTTTATTAAAGAAAAGAATAAATTGTTGAAACAAATAATTTTTTAACTAACCAAATTTTTAGTTGAACCTATGAAATAAATTTTTTTTTTGGGTTACCAATTTTTTTTTTCAGTTTTTTTCGAGATTAAAAAAAGATTACGTCCTGCCACTTTTTTTTAGGTTTTTTCAAAATTTTTTTTTTATAAATAAAAATTGGGGGGGAACCGGGGACAAAATAAAATTTTATTTAAATTTTTTTAAAAAACCCAAAAAAGAAAGGTTTTTTAAATTAAATTTATTTTAATTTAAAAAATTTTGGGTGAAAATTATTAAAGGGAACTAAAAAAAAAATATTTTTTAAAAATATTTTTTCCGTCCCCCCCAAAAATTGTCCGCAGAAGGGAGTTGAAAAAATTTTTAAAAAAAAGGAAGAGGTTTTTTAACAACGTAAATTTAACTTAAATTTTACTACTTTTTCCTTTTTTTTTCCTTAATCCCTTTAAAAAAAAACAAAACTTTTCCAACTTAAAACTTTAAAAATAAATTCCCCCCATATAAACAAAACAACCAAAAAAAAAAAAACAACCCCCAAAAACCCCCCCCCACCAACCCCCAACAACACCCCACCCCCCAAACATTCTTTTAAACCCAAAACCTCTTAAAACCCCCCCCCAACCGCACCAACCCCACAACACCTTTTTTTTTCCCCCACCCAACACCCCCAAAACCCCCAACACCTTTTTCACCGCACCAAAAACACCCCAAACCCAAACCCCACCCCAAAACCCCCCCCCCCCCCATTTCCACAAAAAAAACCAAAACCAAAAAACAACCCCCCAAAAAACAACCAACTTTTAATTGAACCCCACAACACACAAACGCACCACCAAAACCCCCATTAAAAAACAAAACCCCCCCAAATAAAACAAAAAAAAAACAAAACAACAACAAACACACCCCCCCTAGGAATCACAAACCCAAAAATAAACCCTTATACCCTTTTCCCCCTAAAACCAAATTTTCAGCCTTTTTTGCACTTACTAACCCCTCCCCATCCCCCAATACCAAAATTACTTAGGGTTTTATCCGGGGGGAAGAACCTAGGTTTCCTTCCCCCTGCCCCCTCCCCCTTCCCCCTTTTGCAACTTTCAGTTTTTTTCCCCGAGGGTTTCCCCAAACCAAAACAAACCCCCCACCCAAACCCCCCAAAAACCCCCCCCCCCACCACACCCCCCAAAAAAAATCCACAACAACCAAAGCCCCCACCCAAAAAACACACCCCCGGAAAACCCCCCCCCACCCCCACCAAAAAGGGGGGGGGCCAAAAGGGGGGGGTTTTTTTTTTTTTTCCCCTCCACCCACCCACACACCAAAACCCCACCCCAAAATTTGGGGGAACCCCAAAAGAAAAATTTTTTTAAAAAAAACACACACACACACACACACACACACACACACACACACACACACACACACACACACACACACACACACACACACACACACACACACACACACACACACACACACACACACACACACACACACACACACACACACACACACACACACACCACACACACACACACACACACACACACACACACACACACACACACACACACACTCCCCCACACACACACACACACACACACACACACACACACACACACACACACACACACACACACACACACACACACACACACATCGCCCACACACACATCGCCCACACCCACTCGCTCGCACACACACACCAAGCTGACCTAATTTTAAGGTCTAGCAGCGCCAAGTTTTTTGACAAGAAAAATTTATGTATTTTAATAAAATATTTTTATGTTTTGTACTGTTACCTCTGTAATTCTTTGCGATGCGATTAAATCTTTTAAAATACATATATAAACTTTGTATTTAAATACCTTGTATTCCCTTGTTGGGTTTAAATATTTTAATAAAATATTTGTATTTTGTACTGTTACCTCTGTGTAATTCTTCATGATTCAATTTTTTATTTTAATCGAAGAAAAGCAGTAGTAATATTATACCTCGAAAAAACCTAAGTAACAAGTGGCAGACGTAATCTTTGTATCTCGAAAAATATACTGAGAAAAAAAATTGTTAATCCCAAGAAATATTTAGTTCGATACGTTCAACTAAACATTTTAGTTAGTTAACTAAATATTAGTTGTTTCAACAATTTATTTCGTTTCTTTAATCAAGAATTAATTAATTCAACTAATGTTTAGTTAACTAACTAAAATGTTTAGTTGAACGTATCGGACTAAATATTTCTTGGGATTGACAAATTTTTTTTCTCAGTGTATGTTCTCTGTAATTGGCGCTGTAATTTAAAAAGAGATATCATTTCTTTTTTGTAATTGTAATAATAGATCACTTGAAGCGCGACTCATTTTTTGATAAGGTAACGTAATTTTGTGATGAGATTTTTGGAGATACAAAGCTTACGTCCACCACTTGTTACTTAGGTTTTTTCGAGGTATAATACTACTACTTTGTTTTTTTTTTAGGTGAAGATACCACTGTTTAGGTTTTTTCGAGATTTTTCAAGATACAAAGATTTCGTCTACCACTTGTT
The DNA here is from genome assembly GCF_048541705.1 of Temnothorax americanus. Taxonomy (NCBI): domain Eukaryota; kingdom Metazoa; phylum Arthropoda; class Insecta; order Hymenoptera; family Formicidae; genus Temnothorax; species Temnothorax americanus. Next base: position 793,013 of record NW_027509721.1, read on the forward strand.
ACTTAGATTTTTTTAAGGTATAATACTACCACTGTTTTTTTTTCGAGGTAACAACATATACACTACTATGCGTGTACTTGGCGCCTTTCTTTACCTTTTTTTTAAAAAAGGTAATTTTGTACAGATATCACGCCTTTTTGTAGTATTACGCATTGTATAAACAGTATGTACAAGGTGTTATTTCGAGGTATAATACTACCACTTTGTTTTTTTCGAGGTAATTATAATATACAGAAAATACGTAAATTTGCCACGTCTGATTTTTGTCGAAAACCTCGATCTTTAGTAAACTTAAAAAAATTTAAAGCAACCGAGTTTCGATTCATTGTTTTATATAGCGGCGTAACCATTTTTTACAATATTCTTGACGACATAAAATATCGACATTTTTTGCTATTTCACGTAGCAATTACTATTTTATCTAGTGCACCTTTAATCGAGGCTTATATACACGTAGCTGAAGAAGCTATTAGGAAGTTTGTTCTCAAAGCTGCTGAAATATATGGTGAACATTTCGTCGTGTACAATGTACATTCATTACTGCATCTTTGTGCAGACGTACAAACATATGGTCCATTAGAAAGATACGGTTGTTTTCCTTTCGAAAATTATCTTCAATCTCTAAAAAGACGAATTCGCTCTTAAAAATTACCTTTGCATCAAGTATGCAATCGATTTGCAGAAGAAGAGAATCTCGATGTTGAAATTAAATCTTCTGTCACTTCAACTTACCTTCCTAAAGGAATTTATTTCCCTAATCCAAATATCACTGATCATTTTACATGTAGGAAACTAATTTTTAAAAACATGACAATATCAGTTAAACTTCCGGATAATACTGTAGCAGTAGGCAATCAAATATATGTTATCAAAGAGATTATTTTCATTGACGGCAAATACAAATGTATAGGGACTACATTTAAATATGTTGACAATCTCTATCGAAATCCGATACATTTATCTAAACTAGGAATTTATTATGTAAAAAGTATTAACAATAATACTTGTACATCATTTTTTGTTGACGACATATGTCATAAATGCCTTCGATTGCCTTTTAAAGAAGGTTTCGGAATTTTCCCCATTATTCACCAAGTAGCGTAATAATTTATTGAAACTACTATGTATTATATTTGTAATAAATTGATATAAATACTATTTAGTTTAATATTGTTAATAAAAGTTCACGAAAGTATCGAACGAATCAGGAGTGAGCACTTTTGAACATTAAATACAGTTTCATATTATAATTTTGTATATATATGTATATAAAGAACGAAGAATATTCTGGAAAATCAATAAAATTGTATTAAGTTTAAGTTATTGTGCAGAATCTATAATAAGAAATTATTTTAACATTGAAATCGCGATTAATTAAAACGTATTTAAATGAAACAAATGTTTTATAAGCATCCATTATATTTAAGTATATAATCGCAAATTTGTTTAATATCGTGCTTTTTTGTGAGCAACAATAAACTGTATATAAAAGCAGTAAAATATAATAATAGAAAATATAAATTTATAGGAACATTGAATCATGTCTCGAAACGTAAACAATAAAAATAAAACATATGCCCTCGTCGAATTTTTAAATGGCAAAAAGAAAGAATGTGCCGTCGTGCCATTGATTTGGCTAATAGATGAGCGAAATAGATGTTATTGGCCAAAAATTAGATCTCAGGAAGCTTTTGACAAACTGGTATTGGATAATGAACCATCCCTGGTAACCAATCCTTTGCAATTCTGCTGTAAAACTGCACGAAAGTCGTGCACTAACTTTCGGGCAGATCATGCGTTTTCTATTTCCAACTTTGACTATTTTTCTGTTGGCAGAAACTTGTTCTCGTCGTAGTGCAACAGAATTGTGGAAGATATGTGTATGCATTTACATATAGCAAAATAGTGCAAGAAATGTGGCAGATGCTTGCGCAAATCGCAATGCAACATAATCGCGCTAGATTTGTAGCAGCGCCTACTGCTACCCATAGAACACAAAATATTTTTAAAATATTTCTTAGAAAGATTAAAATAATTTACAAAAATATTTTTTATATTTATAACACCGCAGTGGTGTTGGGTAAGCCTTGCGTTGTATTGCTGGCGAAGATTGTCGCGAATGTCATGATTTTGCTTCGCGCTTCGCCGGAGGCCTGCTTATATTAGATCCCAACTGAAATTTACTTGCGAGTTAGTTTTACCATTATGCGCCGCCTAGCGGCATTGTTGCAAACTAGCACATACAGCAGAATTCAACAAGAATTACGGCAGATGCTTGCGTAAGAAGTAGAGCAGCAGAAATACAAATGATTTTGGCAAAAATAAACAAAACAAGGCAAATGAGAGCTTGTTCGCGACGATGGACGGGCGACAGTAATAAAATATTACAAATTCAACAATTTGAATAAAATATATATAATAAAGTAAACGTTTCGGTCCTTGGTTTGGACCCTCCTCAGTACATATAGCTGGTCGAGTGAAATGCAGTGGTCACAAGTAGTCAAAAATGCAGTTATTCCGCTCTCCGATTATGAGAGTGTGGATCTCGTATCCTCAACGTGACTGTTACCTTAATTCCATAAAAAGAAATAAATTAAACAAATATACATAGTCATACCTTAAAAAGTGATCACAAGAGTTACCTGACAGTCAAATTGATAAGATATACGACACCATCTCTCCGCGTAATACAATAAGTATTACGCGGCATTTTTGACTACTTGTGACCACTGCATTTCACTCGACTAGCTATATGTACTGAGGAGGGTCCAAATCAAGGACCGAAACGTTTACTTTATTATATATATTTTATTCAATTTTTGTAATATTTTATTACTGTCGCCCGTCCATCGTCGCGAACGAGCTCTCATTTGCCTTGTTTTGTTTATTTATCGTTATTGAGAGCGTTATCTTTGTTATTTTGGCAGAATATACCGTACATCTGATTTATCAATCAAACATTTTTCGAAATTCGTAACGCCAAAATGAACCGTATAGCCTACATCTCACAGCACGAAGCTATAACAGTTTCACAATTTCCACTTAACTTACAGTAATTATTTCTATAAATATTTATAACATAAATTAAAAACTACTTTAATAATATTGATGATAATTATTTACACTTTATTTTAAAATATTTATTATAATCTTTTATTTTCCGGACATTATAATAATATTTACAAAATATTCAACGTATATATTTTCAAAATATTTAAATCTTTTTTATAAATATTTTATAAATATTTTGTGCTGTCTGGGAGTTTAGCGCACTCGGTTGTTCTTTTTCTGACGGGCAGATGCTTGCACGCTTTTTTCGCATTTCTGTCACTCGGATCTATACGGCAAAAACAACAATTTAAGCGACATTATACACTTGTGAAATTTTGCTGCAAATATGTTTCAAGAGTCTAACACACTCGACTGCTCTTTTACTCACGGGCAGATGCTTGCACGTTCTTTTCACGTTTCTGCCGGTCGAATCTGTACGGCAAAAACAACAATTTAAGCGACATACACTTGTGAAATTTTGCTGCAAATATGTTTCAAGCGTCTAGCACACTCGACTGCTATTTTTCTCACGGGCAGATGCTTGCACGTTCTTTTCACGTTTCTGCCGGTTGGATCTGTACTCAAAAGATACTTCCATATTGTTTTCACATTTCTGCTACATGTTTACTTTTAACAAATAGTATAAAATTTCACAGTAGCTTCTTACAGCAGACTACTGCAATAGTACAGTAAGTACTCGTTCAATCACAGATATTATGCACTTTTGTCGCAATTCTGGACTGATTTCTTGCGCACTTCTTCGGGACGCATCTGAACTAGCAAACTGGTTACCAGGGATATGATGCTACATGGATAAAATATAAAGTCCACCGAGTGTTAAAAGTTTCAGGTAAGGATTAATGTAAAAGTTTGTGTATGTTACTTCTTTATCTTAATCATTATTTATTAAATTTAATAATTCATTAAGGGACATATAAATACAAATTTTACATACACTTTTACATATATATATAATTTTTATACAATTATATTGTATAAAAACTGACTGAAAATATTTCAACAATTTCTGTATATTTTTATTTTGCACCTACACAACCTTAATAGTATTGAAGCTCTCATAAAGACTAAATACTATTAAATCGTTCTACATTAATTATATGCTTGAATTTACATAATTTCACAATGTTTATAATCTCCTCAGATGACTATGGCGGTATTATGAAGTATATGGATATTATTTTGGAACATGGTTCAACAGAAGATGATGGACTGGATTCCATCGAAATTTCACAGAAAAAAATTGTTGAACGATCTGATAATCGAGAAGAGGATAACACATCTGATTCATCCGATTCCTCCAAAATAACGAATACTAAAACTAAATGTAGAAGTGAAAAGAATATGCGAAAAGACATTAATCGTGGAGAATCTGAATTTTCCCATTCAAGCGACTCAGAGCATGAGATTAGTAAGCGAAGAAACCCGAATGTTGATTCTCCATCATATGATTCGAATTCCGAAAAGAATATTAGTGGAAACTTAAAAAATAAAAATGCGTTTACGTCTACTTTACGTACAGACAGAAATAAATGTCAAAATCAACCTTCAAATATTGATGGCAGATATAACAGTGGAATTATTCCAAGTTCTGAAAGTTAGTATGTGTAAATGAATATTTTTAATTATAGAAAAATATTAATTATTTTATCCTTTAAAACTTATATTATATATTTTAAAATGTTTAATTATTGATTAATATTGATTAATTTGAAAAAATGTACTTGCATATTTTATTTGCTAAATCTACAATGTAGAGATTTATGCATTTTTAGAAAGAAACATTATTTTTTTATACAGTTGGTTTTACGAACCTTGATTTATCAGTTGTTATATTTGTTATATTACTTTGCAGTAAAATTATGTTTGATAGTAACTTAATATGCAATTGATTTTAAAAAAAAGTATGTACATAACTCTTAAATGTGTAATAAAACTTTTTGTATCAATATTTTTATTAAAAACGTATTAATATTATTATTTAAGTAAATGTAAAAATTTATATTGATTATTAGGAATCGTAATCCTTACATATAAGTTTTTAGTTTTTTTTTGTGTTGAACAATCAAATCAGTAGTAAAATATATCCGTTTTGTTCATATGTAGATTGAGTTAGGCATCAATATAAACTTATATATTTTATTACAGATAGAATTTTTGTTCCCAATTACAATCTGGTATTATTTTATAGATTCATCATCAAAGAATGCGCAAAACACTGACGTTGAATTTAACGGACATGCATCGTCAACACTGGATGTAAATGCAGGGACAGTAATGTCTCAACAAGAATTTCAAAAATATGTAATAAAGCGGATGGAAAAGATAATAGTGTTATGTGAGCAGAACAATGCCTGTACAAGTCGACTTTTACAAAGTATGTTGACATTCTTTAATCCAACATCGAAACCGGACGGATTGCCGGAGTTACCACTGAAAAGCAATAATGATTTTAAAAAATTGGAAGAATTGCTATCTAAAAAAACAATAGATGCTAGGGGCCGAGAAATACCCGCTCCTGCTTACACTTATTTGGTACGGTTTAAAATTATAATCATGTCTACTTTTATAATTTCAAAATTAAACTTGACTAATGTGACAATCATAATTTTTCATAGAAACGACGTCTTTGTATGATTGGCGGTGCTGACCAAAGAGCCAGCGTAATGAATATGCTAAAATTTGTAATCACAAATGAGTTAGCGATGACCTACAACTGGAAAGGGCAGAAGAAAAGAAGTTTCGAAACTACAAAATTACGTGAAGTTATCACGGGTATATATTATAATACCTTTTGAGTGAATTAAACATTGAAACAAGTTCATATAATAACACTATGTTACAAACTATTTATCTCTTATGGGTCAATTTTGACCTTAAAGGACATCCAGCAGTCCATACCGAGGATCAAATCGCTTGACAAATTTGGGAGGACACTAAACCATTGAGGGCCGTAAACGTCGCCCACGTTAATTATGAAAGACGTACCCCCTTTAGTTTTAACAATTGTTTTATCACCGAGTCGTACTCCGTTTTCCGATGTCGAATCCGAAGAAAGTTCCTTGACTTGCAAGTTTTTTACTCGCTCGTAAGTTGTTTGCCTTAAGTACAATCTTTCACTACCACTATCTATTATTCCGCAAATTTTCTCACCAAAAATCGAGATCTCCACCGGTATTCTTACGACTTTAGTCGGTTCCGTAAGACCGTTGCCTGTGCAAAAAATTCGACGTTGAGTTAAGCGATGAATAAGAAATAAGGTGTTGTGGTAACCCAATCGGTCGCCATTCTTTTAAATTCTTTAAGTCTGAACTACTTTGTTTCGCGTTTCTAACGTTTGATGTCTCGTCAGTCGTCAACGTTGATAATTGAATAATTTCCCCGGGTTGTCCGTTTGAATTGACCGATTCCAGGTCGATTTCCTCCTCGGACCATTCCGAATCACCTGAGAGCGGTTTTAGTAAATCTAATGATATTGTCTCGTGATTAATGTTAGCCGTGGTGACTGAAGGTTGATTTGACGTAAGCGTATCGGCGCGTTTTTCTAATTTGTCCAAGGATTTTATCTGTTCTATTATTACGTCCTGCGGACTCCACGATATCCCTCTTTTGCGGGAATTTTTATGCACCTAAGATAGCCCTAAGATTAGGATAAACAAGCCGAGTACGGTTATCGATCGAGGTGAGGTTAGATCTCCTCGCATTCCTTTTTATGCAAGCAAACTACCCATTTGCTTGGGCAATTAAAAGCAACCTCTCAGATGACAAATTACTAACAGACGGGGGATATGGTGACCAGATTCTCGTCAACCTCGTCTTAAGAGGGGACTTACCAATGGAAAACTGGAAAAATCGATAACCATCTCTAGCTTTCTAGGATAGGCGTAAACTCAAAATCTACCCCTTGGGCGAGAAACATCTCGCCTAATAAGAATTCTCTTAAATAATAATTAGAAACATCCCGCCAACCAGAAATCTTTTAAACGAAAACCAGACACATCCCACACGAAATCCACCCATTCCATCCTTCGAACCTTTCTATTTAAATCGCGACGTCGCAGGATTCGCTCTCAGAGAAATTTTCTCAGTCTTTCAAGTTTCAGTCTGCATTGCTCGGTATTATAATCGGAATCTCATTCGTTTCGAGTCTCGACTCCACGTTTAGAGTCAGTGCAACAGATCCGACAAACCATCAGTCGCCCCCGACTCACCCACCGACGAGTCCAACGTCCATTAGGGAGAGAATCAACAACCACCAGAAATTCATCAAGTAGTAAGTCCCGTAATTCTCTTGATCCTTTCCTTTTCCGCGTTATCGCCCCCTTCTTAAACGGTCTATTAATTGTCGGATCCCCGGAAGCTTATTATTTGGGGGTCGGTCAGTGTAGGCATCAGGTTCCCAGCGGTCGTTGGCGTTGTCGTGGACCTGACTTGGCTCCCGGCGTCTTCGTCGCTATCGCGGACTCAGCCGGTCCACTGACCCCCCTGAGCTCGTGATCGTGGGTCGGTCGGTGTAGGCATCAGGTTCCCAGCGGTCGTTGGCGTTGTCGTGGGCCTGACTGGGCTCCCGGCGTCTTCGTCACTGTCGCGGACTCAGCCTGTCCACTGACCTCCCCCCCTCGAGCTCGCGACGATTTCCTTTGTTCGCTTCCGACCGGGTCCGAGAGAGATCGACTAAATAAATAATTTTAGTGGACCCAAAAGTCCTACCCCCTCGAGGACAGAATCTCCGCACGATCAAGCGACAGTGAAATCGACAGAACAAGCGGGCGCGACGGGAGGTCGAACTCCCCCGGGAGCAGCTCAACCCCGGTCCTCCGCGACTCGCCATTCCACCGCCCCTACCAGTTTTTTGGAAGAAACCCTGTTCTTCACATCAGAATCGCCCCGTTATCACGTCTTATCGCCCAAGGTTGTTCTACCCTTTCGCCCAATTGCTGAACATTCTCGCCCTGTTTGCCGCGTGGCTCCGTTTCCCGTGGCCCGCTTCCTAGAACCTCCCGATTCCCCCCTCCTCTTCCTGAAGTCCGTCCCCGAGCTCCTCAACCGCCTCGACTCTCGATCTCGAGGACATAGGCGATCCCAAGACCATAACATTAGACTAATAACTATAGGAATAACCTTTATTTATTTAAATTTTCATATGTCTTATAACTTCATTAATTTTAAGCCCGACTTAATTTAGTTTACACACATATAACACCTAGCCAAATTCATGTAATCACATTCTGATTTCAATTGTAATAATAGCGGGTAAGATGTTCATTTCCAAGTAGGTTTAAAGATCTTGCCCGACCATCCCCGTACCTATGTAACTCCCGCGATAACTGCACACTCACACACACTAAAGCCATTCATTTCGCTTCCGTTCATTCATCTCAATTGCCTCACAATTTCGATGTTACTTTCAAGTACTATTTTTATGTAATTAATGTTCAGCTCAATGTTATCAACAAATATCATTTTTATTGTAATAAATGTTTAGTTGTTAGTAAGGTTCAAATGTTTTTTTTTTTTTTTTTACCTTGCCCACAAATTACCTCTTTTTTTCGAAATTGCACGAGGTCCAATCCTGAGTTAAAAGGATTAAATTCTCTGACTCGAAAAAAAACCGACGATCGCACCACTCGCGAAAGGCGTCCTAACGTCTTTACGGACGTTGACCCTTTCTGAGTCATAAAAGTGCGTTCGGCTCGCGCCACGCATCTCAGAGCGCGTACCTGCGAGCAACATTTGTAAGTATCTAGCTGCGTCCTCCCTTCCCCCGACCTCTCTGGTTAGCCTTTCCCTTGCTTCCCAGATTTTCATATCCTAATCCCGGGGTTGGACGTAACACTATATTAAACTTTGTTTTCTTTCCCTCAGTCGGGCCTTCTGTGGCGGTAGCCTGAAGGGTGATTACTGCCGACCCTGCTCGTTTCCCGACCGCGTTGGACAATCCTTATTCACGTGGCCTTTATTTTGGCACATGTGGCACACAATCTGTCGCTCCGCGGTATAAAAACGCGACGTGTGTCCCATCTCGCCACAGTTGTAACAAAATATTTTAGTAGAGTCTCGGGCAGGCCTTGTTTGAGGAGCCGATGGTTGTTCGTTCTGGGTGTCTGTCGACAGTTTCGCGGCTTTCTTGAAGTTCGCTATATTCTTTTCGAGCTTTTGCTTAACTAATGTTTTTGTATTATTGTCCTTTTTAGCGTTACTTGGCCGTTTTGTCTGTATAGCCCTTAGTTCGGTTGTACTCTCGTCGCTACTCCCGCCCTCGATAGACTGGATATCAGACTCGTCGGTGCCATCCTGTAAACACCTCAAATCCGACTTAGAGGACCCTCCGCGCGCTCCCTTTTGAGCTTCGACTGAACGGTTATATAGATAATTTCGCTCATTTAAATAGTGCAGGAATTCATCGTAATCGCGGATGGCTAGATTCAGGACTTCAAAAGTCAATCTAGGATTGAACTTGACGAGAATTTGTTTTAGTTGTTCGCGAAATGACGGTGGATTCTGCATCCTTTCAAAGATAAGGCGTGCTCGACAAGTAAATTCTGCTAAGGTTTCCCTTTTTTCGAATTTCAAATTACAGACCTCTAGGAAAAGTGCTCCACCGTCCTTCTTCACTGCTCATTGAAAGCGAAAGGCGCGTGTGAAATCTTTCCATGTTTGCCAGCGTTGTTTGTTTAACAAATACTAAGCTTTATACGGTCTCTCAAAAACACTTGACAAACAAGGAACAAACAGATCCTTTCTTATCCCGCTCACGCTCAACTGATCATTCAAAATCAGTAAGAATTGTTCCGGGTCTTTCTCTGTTTTGGGAAACGTGATCTTCCAATCCCTGACGATACGGCCAATTTTCATGGCTGATTCGAATTCGCGGTCGTACGCGTACGCGGATGAGTTATTTTCCCCGCCACCATACCGATTTGTTGACAATGCATTCCTTCGAATTTGCGCGTGCTCATAGCCGTTGGCTTCTCGAGTATTACCGTCGCTATCGTCCGATTCGCTACTACGCCACGATAGAACTCCCCTTCTAGCTGATGACGGTCGCTGTTCACGCCAGGATCTAGTGTTAGGGGTACGGACTTCACCGCGTTCTACTTCGGATCTAGTTTGCGTCAATTGATGATATTCCTCCTTGGTTACGTAGTTGTCTTTGCTTATTAATTCGCCTTCAGGTGTTAATTGTGTCATGGTTAATTTGACCGTGTCGTATGGCCACCCGCTAGTCTGATGATTTAATTGTTCTACGTTCAAGTTTCGAGGGTTATGTCGTACATCATTTGACACCCTTATTCGATTTCCGTCTAATGATCGGGTGTTCAGGTTGACCAACCGATTTTCATTACCAAAATGTACCCTACGGGGTTCTCCTTCGACCGAACCTTTCTCATTTACCGGGATAACTTCACCCTGTAATAACCTACTTTGTGACCCGGTTCCAGATACTATTTCTCGAAACAATCCTCGCGCATTTTGACATAACCGCCGTATCTCTTTGTCAATATTCCGGGAACTGTTCGACGGTTCCACGTTTACCGTTTTTGTCTGTTCGCTCCCGTGGCGGTACGGTACGAAAGCTCTTGGGGAGTCTGATGGTCGCGGTGGCCCACGTGCGTTTTGATACAGCAGCTGAATTTTTTTATCTATGTCGATCAAGTTACTTTGTTGCCCGCTTCCAGCGGGTTAATTAATCAAGTTAATTAATATTAAGTTAATTAATATTAATTAAGCTAACATCTCCTTCGTTATCTTCATTGCTACTGTATATGTGATCAAGCGTTTCGTTCTCCGCTATTGCGCCACCCGCCACGTTTTCCCCTCTGGGTGCTGAGTTAAGCGGTAGAATTTCGATATTGTTAAATTTTTTTGTATTACTCGATATATTTATTCTTTGCAATAACTGATCTATTTTATTCTCGAGTGCCTCGACGCGTGCCAATCTTGTGTCAACATGGTCTAGTCTCGCGGTCAGCGTCCCGAACGTCGCTTCTAGTGATTGCCAACGAGGATTTTCGTTAAAAATCGGAGTCGCCCCACGCGAACCTCTTCCTCTTCCCACTGGTGTACCCCCCCGAATTTTAGGGATAGTACCGATGGCTCGCTGTGTCAAAACGGCCATGTCCGAGCTTCGAGCGGTAGGCGAGCCCCCCCAATCCCGCGCCCTTGACGGTTTGCGATTGGATGGGCCCCGTCGGCAAGTCCCCACTTAACGTGTCCCCCCCCCCCCGAAGGAAACGTTTCGTTGAGCAACAATTGCTGGCTCTGGTCGTCTGACGGTTTTTTATTATTCATCTCTATTAACTTTGTTCCGGCTCTAGTCGTTCGTTTAGGTGGCGAAATAAACATAGACGTCATGCTTGAGCTACGCTTAGTCTTGCTAGGGCCTTATTGGAATTCAATTAAAGTTTCCAGCAATTTATTTGACCGCGATGACTTATTAATATTCTTTTTGTTTATAATCGGGCCAAGATTTACAATATTCAATCAAATAAATAAGACAAATAAGCGGATAGATAGTGCGCACAAAATTACGAATAATAAATACAAGTGTGCACATGAATATAATAAATATGAATATAATTGTTCGAATGAAAATTAAATAAATACTCAGTCAATTGATCACGCTTGACAGTTCACTACAAATTTAAGAATGTATTATATACAATTCGTAAATTTAATATATTCAAGATATATATCTATGATTCGACATATTTTGTTTTGGAATTTTAATGTATCAGGCACGCTTTAGATTTTATATACAATATCAAAGTGATTATAATTATAATATTTATATGCTTATTATTATAACACGAACTCTGTCATAACGTGATCCCTTGATTGACTTAAATAGCATACAAGCGACAAGCGAAATAAATTAATACTGCTGCAGAAGAAATTTGAAAGTGCTGTAAAGCGTTATTCATGCGTATTATTCAAGCATTAAGCGAAAGAGAGTCGAACATGACGAGGCAGCTGTGTTGTCGAAATTGCTATCGAAGGTCTCTCAATGTTTATGTTCTCTGACTCGGTCGCTCGCGCGAATTCCACGTACTATTATTACTTTTCATTACAATCCGAATAACTTCTCGTCATGCTCGGCTTTACAGACTAATAATTTCATAATAAATTAACATAATAATTGAACATAATAAATTAACATAGTTGACAGTATTCATTCATAACAAGATATAAACCAATTAATGTAATAATTTGTCGACGAATGGGAACGGATTCTCACTCATTGACAACAAGATCTTAATTAATCCTTCTAGGATTTAATAATTATCGAGATCAACTCAACTCAGTTTACAGATTAATAATTACCGTAGCTGACACGGACCAGGGGGAGACCTTTGTGTGTGTGTGTGTGTGTGCGTGTGCGTGTGCGTGTGCGTGTGCGTGTGCGTGTGCGTGTGCGTGTGCGTGTGCGTGTGCGTGTGCGTGTGCGTGTGCGTGTGCGTGTGCGTGTGCGTGTGCGTGTGCGTGTGCGTGTGCGTGTGCGTGTGCGTGTGCGTGTGCGTGTGCGTGTGCGTGTGCGTGTGCGTGTGCGTGTGCGTGTGCGTGTGCGTGTGCGTGTGCGTGTGCGTGTGCGTGTGCGTGTGCGTGTGCGTGTGCGTGTGCGTGTGCGTGTGCGCGTGCGTGCGTGCGTGCGTGTGTGTGTGTGAGTGTGTGTGTGTGTGTGTGTGTGTGTGTGTGTGTGTGTGTGTGTGTGTGTGTGTGTGTGTGTGTGTGTGTCCTTCAGAAATTACTCGATATTCTCAACAAGCCGGAAAATCGGAGCAAGGCTGCAAGGTCTAAATTGAGTGACTGCAACTAGTCTATATCTGTCATGAATGGGACATTTACATCGTTCAGACGGGACTAACATATGTTCAGTAAATAATTTTACAGTTTATAATCTGTCGTGAACGGGACCTTTACATCGTTCAGGCAAAATTATAGTATTGACATATTACTATTATTACCGGGTAGCTCGGTTCCAGACGACCTAAGCCCCTCGGTATTTCTCAAATTATGATTAATAAATAATTTTACAAATCCTCATCCGTCGACCAGAACTCACTTTCACTTTAGTACATAAATAATCAATACATAGTTATAGAAGTTCTACAAGAAAACATTAGAAGCGATCGTCGAGGAAAGTATGAGGTATTTCCTGTTTATTTATATTTGACTTTACGGCCGGCCTTGAGCCTGGAATGCGGATGCCGGCAGGCACGCTCGGACTCAACGCCCCACCGTTCACAATAAAATTATACGAAATAATTATTCTAATTAGCGATTTTGTTTCCCAACTGCCCCACGTTGGGCGCCAATTGAGACAGGATTTTTATTCGACAAATCCTTTCACCCGACGCGGCTTGAGTCAGAGCTGTCGGAGCTCAAAGTATAATTAATTGATATGTTGGGCGCCAGTTAATTTTCCCGAAATTAACAAAGTTCTAAATTTTATCAAAAATTGGTTCGATTGGGTGACCCAGGAAACAGGAGATATCAAGGAATATTGCAAAGTCCAGAGAAAAGAGAGAGAAAGCAAGCGATATATAAGTGTATTGACTTGATTGGAGGGGGGTTTTTGGATTTTTCCCTTGGGTGAGGGAGTATAAGTGCTTTTTGTCTACAGACAATCCGGCACAAACAATGTAAACCTTTCCCATTGGAAATATTGGAGCAAATACTACATGCAAACTAAATTATCTTGCCTGTTCCCTTAAAGAACTTAAAAATCAAATAAAGCAAATTCCAATTTTTATTTTTTTTATCAATCTGTATATGTCAATCGAGATAACCCGCGGCTCTAAGATCTTCGTCTAGTTTGATCCTAAGATCATCATGCTTGTGGCACTGTATTAGAACGTGCCTCAAGTTCTCACATTCGTGCCCGCATTCACATCGCGGGGTGTCCACCTAATTCTTCCTAAATAGCAATGAGCCCAAATTGTAGTGGTTCGTTCTGATCCTGTTAATGAGGGTACCAAAATATCTCTCGGCATTAGTCTGTTTAAACCATGGCTTGCAAGCCTTCTCGTCATAAAATTTCGTGAAGTAGAATATTCTCTTATACGTAGAGTCCCGCCTAATGGAGGCTTGCGTGCCGAGCCAGGTTTCCTCTCTAGCAACCGCCATCAGATCCCCGGTTGGGACCTCAATATTCCTGTCTGGAAGCTCTTGTGCCGCCTCCCTGGCTAATTCATCCGCCATTTCATTCCCGGCGATTCCAATATGGGAGGGGATCCATATCAAAACAATCTTCATGCTCTGCTCCTTCTCCAGTGAGTAAATGAGCAGTCTAGTTTCGACCGCATATTTGCTCTTATGAACTGTCAATAAGTTGTTGCAAATAACCGAAAGGGCCGATCTGCAATCTGACATGATAATTATATGGTTTCTCCTTACATCTAGTTTCAGTCAGAATCACAACGTCATACTCCGCAACACGTTTGGTTAATTCGTTTTTACTGGTACCAAAACCACGACAGTTCCACAATAGAAGGTTGAATGTTATATCGAATGGAGAGGCCTAGCCCTCTCGTTGTCCAGTAGATCCGACCGATCAGCTGATTCGTTTATCTCTCTTATACTAAATATTTCATTTTGTATGGGCTTACCCCTATCGCCAATGCGGTTCATCAATGCGCGGAAGTTCGGATCACTCGATAACCGCAACAGAAGCGGCCACATTTCCTTTATTCCATTATTAAAATCTTGTGGTACCTGTGATGAGTGTCCCGACGACGAGCTCTCCCCCCGTCGCCAGAGACTTTTCAGAGTTCGACCAGGGGGCACCATTCCTGGCCGAGGAGAACATTATACCTTGTTTGTTCTTGTTAATTTCCTTTGAGCGCAAGTCAAATTGCCTGTAATATTCTTGATTAGAACCGTCCGAGGACTCCCGGGGTTTCCCGCGGGTAAGTCCCGTCGCTCGCTTAATTGGATCCATACGACGGGGCTAAGAAACCCCTGTAGGGCGTTGCTGGCTATATCTAGTGTTATCGCGAGTACGAGAGACCCCAGCGTACGAAGCCACCCTCGGAGGTGGCAAACTCGGCCAGGCGTCTGTAACTTTCGAGCTCTCCTTCGAAGGGGCAGTGGACGATCGCCTCCCTCTACAATACGTCTAGCAATAAAAAAAGAAATACTTCTACGAGCCGTTTCAATATTGATTTGTACATTTTTTTCGAAAACCGGGCACTTTCTATATGTAGATTTATGTGGGCCACCACAATTGCGACAGTTAATAGACTCCTCACATTGGCCGTGAGATTTATCTCCGCATACAATACACACCGCTTCACTTTTGCAGGATATTTTTGTATGTCCGAACCTGTAGCAATTATAACACTGCCTAGTCTGCGGTACAAACGCTCTAACCTTCAAACCAATGTTATTCGTAAATATCTTTAAGTCTCTGATACCCACGCCTTTGAACGTTACAATTATATTATCTGTTTCCGATAATATGGTTTTCTTTAGCGTGTTGTCCCATTTACGTCGGTACATCCGTTCCATACCAATGATACCGGATTTGTCCTGTATTACCGACCATAAGTCCTTAATGGTTGAGGGCCAATCCGCAATAACTCCTCTCCTGATCATGGAGCGCTGTTCTACGAAAGCTTTGAGTTTGTTTGGAACTTTTCCTATATAGCCTCCAAGGCCAGATTGGCCTCTAAATAATCGGGAAATTCCGCTTCGGCTGTGAAGTGATTCAGCATTTCTACGTTGGTTGGGCGGATTCGGTTGTTCGTCAAACACATCCATATTTTGATTAGATTTTTCCCCTTCCTCGCAGTAGTTTGGTCAGGGGGTAATTTTATGGTTATTTTTGCTTTGCCGTGAAAGCTGCTGTCGTATTTAGTGATCACAGTGCGAGTTTGCTGCTGTGTACACTCTCTTAGGTTACCGTTACAAACAGTGTATATCTCTTTGACCTCTCCAATATCACTGTTCACCGGCAGATCACGTGAGCGAGAGTCGTTGGCACTCCCGTTGTTGCTAACGCAACTATGTGCAGATAGAGAATCGTCGCTTATCCCAGAATTATCTACCACGGCAGCTTTTTTTATCAAAAATTCGCGTGCGCGGGCGTCAGGCTTATTAACTATATTACTCTCCTCTATCTCCATATCGTCGCTTTCAGTTTCTTTGTCTAGTTGGGGCGTGTCACTTGTCTGACCTTCGCCCCTTTGTCCCTCAGGCAGTGTAATCCCGCATTGGATCGTTGTACATTCTTCAAGATCCATTGTCGAGTCCTCTTCCAACAATTGCTTTACCACCGCTTCAAAATGTTGTTCCGAGACTCCAGGTCTCATTTTTTTACACGACTTTCTGGTGGCATTGTTTTTGAGAGCACGCGGGTTATCCTGCTTCGTCACGGGATCTAAATGGTCCGCCATCCGTTATAATTTTTTTAATATCAAACGAGAAGCTCTCCCTCCGAGAGGGGAGCGCAGCAACTATTAGCATCAAATACGGCCACGAAAGCGAGGCTACTCAGGCACTACAAAAAGCAGAATTATTCAATAGCTACAGCTAACAAAGTTAGGATCAAAGCTCTACACGGGACAGGAGCGGAAACACGTCCGATCACTATGGCGGCTCGAACCGAACTCCCGACTTGATTGGACTTACATTACAGGTTAAGTTAGATTAGGTTGTGGTTGTGACCGAACGATGCATAATCGGGCCACGGGGTACGCTATTTTGTCCTATTAGTCATCGGTCGCCACTCGGTTTAACCTTTATATACCGAGAAGGTAGGTATTCGTAATGAAAATCATCCAAAATGTGAACAATTTGTTTAAACAATTTTATTTTTTCAATCCCGCCACAACTGCTCGATAAGCATCGCCTGGGCTCTGGATACCGCTAGGTATGACCTCAATCGGCCAGCCAGGGATACCTGTTAGCCGGACAGCTGCTTGATCAGGTGATATCTCCTTAACCCGTTGACTTTTCAGATTCCCGCCACGGTTGCCTCCTCTGGGATGCTCTGCCATTCACCTCCACTATCAATCATTCATCTACCTCAACTGTGGAACCATGATGGCCAAACAACCGCTTGATCGGCTAAGTCCCGACATTAATCTAAGTATAACGCTATTAATTCTCTTTTATTTTCAGGTTTCGTCGACAGCTGCTTCATCACCACCGCCGATGTCATGGATCACCGCTACTCACCGATGTCCAGGATCAACGCGTCTGAGAGAGACAACCAGGTAAGTACAAGAACTGTCCGCGTAACTACAACTAATATCAGCTTTTTTCAGGTTTCCGCTACGGTTTCCTCATCAATGGCCTCCCCTGAAGTAGAATCTGCGATGACCTTGAAGGTCGGTCCACGCAATCACCAAGATGGCCGGACAGCCGCTTGTTCAGGTAAGTTTTCAGGTAAATAATGATATTTTCGTCTGAATTTTTGCAAATAACGATTGCTTTTATTGTTAACCATAGTTGCACAATGTTGGTGGTTCACAATTAACGATTGCCACATAAGATGACGGTCGCACGTCTCGCAAAGTGCGATTTCGCGATTCAGGTACGCGAAAACCCGTACGTCTTTTGTATCGACGTCACGTAACGCTGTTGGCGGGCGTTCCCGTTTGTTATTAGACACTGAGGTAGTCTTAATTATCGTATTCCGTTTCGCGTTCGCGAATATTCTTCCACGATACGCCGGTATAATACGCGCGAGAGTGCTACCTTCGAGCGCCCACGAGAGACTGCCTCGAGAAACGTTGCTCTCTCGGGCTCCCTACCACCGAGCTTTTCCCCTTCCATAGGGTATCGGCCGCTTTCTCCTCTCTGGAAATTTCCATGATTACGCTTGAACAATAGGTGTTTACGCGCTTCGGCACACCAGGTGTGCGCCAGATGTTCGCGATGGAAATTTCCAACGCTAGTACACTATATGCGTCGCGCTCTTTCGACTTCCGGGTAGCAACAATTCATCTTTTGTATTTCTGAACTTATGACGGCGCCGACCTGTGCGCAAGGTCTTTCGGATGTCCCCGATCACGATTCCGCGCCCACTTCATGGAGAAGACGTCCAGGTCGTGTTTGAAACGCCCGCCAATGGCGGCGACCTTTCTGCCCATTCTCTAGGCCCTTACCGATCGTATTCCGGCTCTACTTCCTGTAGCCGACGTCTATAACTACTAGTTGTCCGGACTGTCCGGACAACCCCCCGTTAGGGTGGTCGGATTTTGATCGCGCTTCGATCTTCGGGTGTACCAGGTGTCCCCCGTGACGCAATTCTAATCTTTATCATCTGTCCGGCAAACCGGGTGTTTGCGCGGTCAGATCGCGCTCGCGATTGACTCAGATGTCTTCTCGACCTTCCCTTACTACGCATATTTAATATCGTGCCGGTCCGACGCTCGGTTCAAAATATCGTGTCTGTCCGGCAAACTGGGTGTTTGCACGGTCAGATTCCGCTCGCGCTTGATTCATATGTCTTATCGACCTTCCCTGAGTGAGCATATCGAATCTCAGTTCGGTCCGACGCTCGGTTCAAGATATCGTGTCTGTCCGGCAAACCGGGTGTTTGCACGGTCAGATCGCGTTCGCGTTCAGTCTCTGGGGATTATTCGTCCCCGTGAACATGCATATTTTATGCCGCGACGCTACGACGCTTCGCTCGCCGTATTGCCCCTTGTCCGGCAAACCAGGTGTTTGCGCGGGCGGATCGCGTTCGCGATAGTCTCCAGAGGTCGGTGAAGCCTTCCTCTGGCGGCAGTTCAAACCTTTTGGCGCTGCGTCGCCGCGTTCGTGCTTTCGTTACGTGTCCGGCAAACCTGGGGTTCGCGCGATTGGATCGTGCTCGCGATTGTTTCCAGAGGTTGGTGAAGCCTTCCTCTGGCGGCAGTTTGAGCCGTTTGGCGCCTCGGCGCTCCCTTCGTGTGTTTTGCCGGGTGTCCGGCAAACCCCACGTTTGCGCGGTCGGATCGCGCTCGTTTTCGCATGATCCTCTCGTGAGGACACTAGGAGTCGGCATTTTGACTCTCGTTCGCCCGACGTGCGCGTTCTCCGAATTCCACGCTCTCGCGTTGAAAATTGGGTGTGACTCGACCATTACATTGTTGTGGTGCAATTGCTGATCCACGCACCTGTCAAAATCAAAGAACCTAATCACCTGGTCGAGCCAGGCACTTGGTGCCGCAAAAGGAAAAAACAAAATACTTATGTACATCATAAAAAGAGGGAATTATCCTTTATTAAATGGGCCGCTGCCCAGCGACCGCTGTCACGTATCTTATATCCTACTACGTTGGACGGTTGGTCTGAATCATGTCATAAACGGTAACTATTTACAAAAGAAAAAGAAAAGGTAAGATTTCCCAATTCCGTCCTCGGAACGTGTTCTTATCCTAAAATTTTATGTGGGGATCTCCCCCTCGTCATAAGCTTCGCCCTCGCCACTGGACGGGCTGGCGAAATCCTGTTCATCCTCCTTCGGCTGCTCCCACGGCTGCTGCGTCGGCAAGGCGGTGATGGTGATCGTGTCGGTCACCGTGACACGGGTCATCTCGACCCGATACGCGCTGTCGAAGGCTTCGGCAGCGCATCTGATCGCCTCTAATTCGGCAGGAGAGCCCCATAGGCGCGCGTCTCCCGCCAGTGGTACAGAATAATTCGCAACTTGGCGACCCATTGTCGGCGACGGCGCGCTTCGCCGGTTCCCTTCTGCTACTCTCCGCGGCTGCGGCGTCGCTCGTCGCTCTGCTCGGCTAATCTCCTCGGGCGTCAAGCGGGTTATGACTACCCGTGATTGACTGAGGAGTTGACCGCGCACCGTCTTAGTGCACGGCTTCAAGGTTAGGTTAGGTTCTGTTGCCGCAGAACGGCCACACGGTCTTTTCACCCTGATTATAACACCGTCGATATTACGTTGACAAATATTCGTCGAAGATGTTCGAAACAACGCCGTTCAATAATGCGCAGACAATCTCTGGATACTCGTAGTATAACGCTTACGGACAAACGAGTCCTCGAGATCTCGCGGTCGTTCCGCTACCATCCGCTACCACGCGCGAGATCCCAGATCCCAGGTTTAGGTCTCTGCTACATAGCCTGTAGAGGGGATAGGCTGTGGAGGGAATGGGAACGCGTCACGTGACGCTGACGCACACAAGCCAAGCGCCCCGTGTACATACATATGCGCTCAGCGCTCGGCCGGCCGCGGCCAGCTAGAGAGAGCAAACATGCTATGCTCTTTCTCTTTCTCTCTTGAACCGGCGCGTCATCAGCCTCGCAGACGAAATACGTATATTAGCGGCTTGACTGTCGCGTGCCTTTTCTACACTAGATGCGATCAGATGCGATACACTATCATATCGCTTAATGATTTTACAATTTAGAAGTTAAAATTATTGATTAATTAAATTACAATTTCTTGTGTATATAAAAAGTATTAACTTAAAATTAAGGAAGTAAAGGATAGAAAAAAAAGATGAAATCCACTCTTGGCCAACGTGTACGTCTTTTCCTTACAAAATCATCTGTTAGTGATTTAAAAAGATGATTTATAATTAGCACAAGAAAATGTAAACAAAGAATTTATATTAAGGTTTTATTACATGCTAGTGGATAAATTATTCTAATAATATATTTGTTATTTTACTAATAGAAAATATATGTAATAAAATAAAAGAAAGAAATTATTTTTACAAAAAATAAATAATTTTTTAAATAATGCTGAAGGTTTATTTGAGCCAACGCATGATATTTCCATACAATGTACTTATTTAAGATTTCATATTTGAATATGGTTTGTCTTTTCATTTGGAATTAATGATTAAAATAACAAAATTTTCGATTTTTGGTAAAATCAAGAAAAATATCAAGTAAAAATAATTAAGCAAGAAACAAATATTTCTGTTATGTAAATTTTTTTTAATAGTCGACGTACACATTGTATACAAAAAACTACCCCAAGATCACTTAAAAATTCTACCCTTGCTAAAAATGGTTTGGCCCATTTCTCCTTTGGCAAAGAGGACCTTCTGAGTGCCGCACACGAAATACAAAATAGAGGAATACGATACACCCTGCGGAAGACACCCTTATATACAAAAAACTACCCCAAGATCACTTAAAAAATTCTGCCGCAGGGTGTATCGTATTCCTCTATTTTGTATTTCGTGTGCGGCACTCAGAAGGTCCTCTGTGCCAAAGGAGAAATGGGCCAAATCATTTTTAAATAATCGCTCCAAGAACGTTCCAAACTTCAATCAGCTCTAGAATGGGGTTATGGGGTTTTGGTGTTTTAGGGTCAAGGGGTTATAAGATTACAAGATTACGGAGGTATAGAAAAATAATCTGCAACCCGATTTCCCTCGGTCTTGCTAGCCGAAGGAGCGCGGCTGCAATTGGATTGACTTACCGCCAGACGATAGCTCAAAAGGGGATACCGAGGTCAGATTCCTTACCGTAATTCCTGTATCTAAGGTCTTGGACGATACCTTGCGATTAGGCGCCAGGTGCGATTATAGACGCGCACCACGTCTCGGCAATGCTCACCGTAGCCTCAATGGCCTCGTCGCGAGCTCAGGGCGTAAGTCCGCGCGAAAGGAGGTGGAGAAGGAGCGTGACACAACCGACACACAAAATAAAGCTCGACGATAAGCAACAGTAATTAGATATATTTCACATAATGAGCAAACAAATCGTATCGGGAAACCAGGGCCGGATATCGCTCGAATGGCCGGTACCAGCGCGGCAACCGGATCGGCCGTTAACACGCGCGGAGTGCGTGATGTTCACGCCCGCGAGACTCCCTTTGCGGACGAAGCTCTCAAGCGAGCCCCGCAATCTCGATTTGGATACGCGCGACCACGCGGTAACGCCAATCCGCCCCCGTCTTAATCCCCCGATTCCGAACGCACGGCGATTCGCATACGCACGACATGAACGATTCTTATCCACCCGACAGGACAATTCTCACAGACTCGACATCAACGATTCGCACATGCACGACACAATATACGCAACGCCACGCAATGGCGCGCTCGCGAGATTCTTCCTCGAGCCGACGCGACGATATTTGCCCGCGCACGCGACGCAAAATATCCGCGAGGCTCGCGATGTACCACAAGGTGCCCGGCGCGGTCCCTCCCGACACGCACACGGGACTTCCGTACACGACACGCAACAATATACCCGAATACGCATCTCTAAACACAATATGCACCGGAGTGTACCGCCCGCGGCACGCCTCCGTCCACGATTCACAAAACACGCACGGCGATAGCCGCGAATTGACTGCCGATCGTACGCGAGCTTTCGAGTAGGGCTTTCAGAAAGGTTTCTGGCTACGATCTCGGCCGGCCATGCGCCCGCGGTCCCGACAAACCGCCGCGATAATCTTCCCGGCACCCACGACGGCGAGAGCCGGTAGCCAAATATGACACGTAATCAGGCCGATTTACCCGGTAATTTATTCGATATACGCTTCTACTAGCGCCGGGTCGCGACCGAGATCGAGCCCACAATTACTTGGTAGCACCGGAGTGGAGATCTTACTCGCTGCTCGCTGCTGCTCGGCGGCGTCGGGGCGCTCGTCCCGGGGTGGCTCCTCGTCAACGGCTCGATCGACAGTGTGAGTGTGAGGTGTGAGTGAGGAGTGGTCGGTTCGGCGGGACTAGAGTCCCTTTATAAGAGTCTGGACAGACTTTGGGAGTGCAACAACATGGCGTGAACGTCACGTATATAGAGACTCTAGTCTAGACGCCCTAGACGGAAGAAAAACCATGGCGGCGATGGATGACTACACGTGAATCGTATATCCTGGAATCGTTGTATCGTCGACGTTGTATATAAAGATTTATATCATCTCCAAATTAGTCTACATAGAAAGTGAGTTTGCTTATATTTTTATTTTAGTTTAATAGAGAGATAAGATAACTAAAACTTGAAAATATCGAGATGTACATACGATACATACATAGATAAATGTACGTGTTTCACTTTTAAAAGGGTTTTCTCTGGCATAATGGCTGGTTGTTGTATACCTGGATGTACTAACAACAATAAAAAAGGATATTCTATGAGAAGATTTCCAAAAGATGTAAAAAAAAAATTAAATTGGATAAAAAATATCAACAATCTGTGGCCTAATTGGAAACCTCCTGAGCATGGACTTATTTGTCATGTAAGTATGAAAATGTATTTTTATAATAAATAACTAATGAAGGAACTATGATATTAATCTAAATGATTTTATTTATAGTCACATTTTTCTGATGCAATGTGGGAAAAACCTCGTGTAGATGGTAAACAAAAATTAAAAGATGATGCTGAGCCAACTATTTTTTATAATCATAATGTTAATGTAAGTTTTATTTTTATTATTTTTTATGTCATATATGTGTATATATATATATATATATATATATATATATATATATATATACACATATATAAGAAACAAGGAAATAATGATAATTTTACTAAAAATGTGCATTTTTCAACATTTTTGTATTCTCCTTGCCAGATAAAACCTGCAGCTTCTTCAGTTTCTCCACCGTTAAATGATCAATCATCAACAGATTGTAATACCAATAGTTCATCGCATGACGAAATTGTGGAAGTAAATATGGAACCAAATCAACAAATGAATTCAATAGAAGTTTTTACTAGTAAATTACCGAGTACTGAAGTTAATAATATTTGTGAAAAAACCAATTCCACGGATTATGAAACTCCAACAGATTGTACAACTACATCAACGTTAGATGAAGCATTGAAAATTGCTGTTCTAAAAGCTGAAAATCTGGAAAAACAATTAAAAGTGGCAAATGCTAAGCTTCAAGCTGCAGATGTATCCGTTCGAAAAGTACTAAGATCAAATAACTTTTTATTAAGACGTATCAGACGGCTGAGAAGTAACAACAGAATACGTGTTGAGAAAAGTTTATTAAAATCTACAGAAATTTTACACAAAGTATTCAATGATGACCAAATCAAATGGCTCCAACGTGATTCTAGTTGTAAAACTGTACATAAATGGTCTGAAGAAACCATAAAAAAAGCACTTCGGTTAAAAGTATCATGTTCCAATAGTGGTTACCAAGAACTTATGAAACAAAATATTCCTTTGCCATCTACTAGAACACTTCGTAGAAGATTAGAAACGATTACATTTGAACCTGGAATTTGTGATGATATATTTGAGGCTCTAAAAGAAAAAGTTGAACAATTTGAAGATGACAGACAAAGAGATTGCATGCTTGCATTGGACGAAATGAGTATTATGAGTGGGAATCAAGTTGATTTATCAACAAATTCACGTTTTGGTGATACTACTATTCCTAACACTTTTGGTAATTTGCATGCTTCTTTTCTGTAACAAGTTTTATTCATTTGTTAACATTTTTCCTATATTATATATTTTTCAATTTTCTTACATTTTATGGCGCATGAAACACCTACCTATAAATATGTATACTTTCATATTTCACATTTCATTCTTTGCATTATTTCATTCTTTGTATTATTTTCACATTTAAATTGTATAGGAAAAAAAACAGAAGCAACGCATGGTTTGGTCATAATGCTTGCTGGCATTTTTACTAGATGGAAACAAGTCGTAGGGTATTATTTTACTCCAAACGGATTTGATGGTGTTAAACTGAAACCTATCATTGAAGAAATTATTAGAAAAGCAGAATTAATTGGTCTTTATGTGCACAGTATTACATCCGATATGGGTGGAGTAAACCAAGCAATGTGGAGAGCTTTTGGAAACGTATCTGCTAGTAGGTATGGTGAAATTGTAAATTCAATATCTCATCCAGTTGATGAATCACGTAGATTATTTTTCTTTGCTGACGCTCCACATCTATTTAAGAATCTCCGAGTCTGTCTGATTAATAATAAAGTTATATTATTGCCTGAAAAATTTGTAAAAACTTTAAAGTTATCTTCTGATATTGTACAATTTGAACATTTTAAAGAATTAGTAGCCGAACAAAAAGATTATCATTTAAAACTTGCACCAAAGTTAAATGAAAATGTTATTAAAACGACAACGTTTAATAAAATGAAAGTTGGTCACGCAGTGAATATGTTAAATAGATATGTGAGTGGTGCATTTAATTATATGGACCATGAAAATGGTAATAAAAAATATGAAACAACAGCAAAATTTACTGAAATAATGTCTAAATGGTTTGGATTAATAACTGCACGAAGTCCTATGATGGCTTTAGGTAAAAAAGAAAACAATGAAAGAACACAAAATAAATTTAATGAAAGCATACAGTTCCTAAATTCGGTAATTGAGTTATTCCGTGATGTAAAAATTGGTTCAGATCAGCGATTTAAACCAGTCCAAAGAGGCATTTTAATAACTACAAAATCTGTAATTGAACTTACTAATTATTTAATTAATAAACGAGGATATTCGTACGTTCTTGCTGGTCGATTTTCTCAAGACTGCGTGGAAAATCTTTTCTCAAATATTAGAAAAAAATTTCCAATTCCGAACGCTTTACAGTTTAAACACAGTTTAAAAGTTCTGATGGTTTCTCAGTACTTACAAACGTTACAAAATACAAATTATGACCAAGATGAAGGTTCTTTCATTGCTGATTTTTTAAGACGGCCAGCTAAAACTAATTATAATCAATTTGAAGAAATTTCTCCTGTCCTTCCTCCTGGAATAGAAAATAAAGTTATAGGTATATCAAAAAAAGAATTAAATTCATTGTATGGCATATGTGGATACATTTTAACTAGAGTTTCGAAATTAACTAAAGTTTGTAAACAATGTATAAATTCTGCTGGATCCACAACATATAATGGTAGTTCACAATATTCTGCATTACTTCGCCTTAGATGTTATAAACCAAATACATTGTTTTTCGTGAATGATGAAACTTTTAGATTTTTTTATCATATGGAAATTGAAATACGACGTTATTTACCTCATTTGAAATACGCAAAAGTTGATTTCGTTAAATTTTATATAGTTAAACTGAAACACATTCAATGTGATACATTGTTAAATTGCCACAATATTTTCGAAAAAATAATGAAACGTTTTATTTTATATAGAGTTAAAATTGAATGCAAAAAAGGAATTTTAAATGCTTACAATAGTAAAACTATGAGTATGCATTCAATAATTAAGTAGTTAGATTAGTATATTGTATAAGGTATAGTAGAGATATTTATATATTATAAAGTATATTATAAGATATATTCACTGTATTATACATATAAAATGTAAAAATATATTTAAATATTTTCTTTTTCAAACTTTTAATAAAAATATTTTGACATTAATGTCATTTTTTGTTAATTTCGTAATTCTTTATTTTTAATTATAAGACACCTATTCAGTATAAATGTTAACAACATAATTTCGTGCTTTGCACAGATATACATATAACACTGTAGCAAAGCACGTAACGATATTGTTAAGCGGGGAGCACACATTTCTGCATAACGCATAATGCGTAAGTATAAGAAAATTGATTGGTCCATACACATGTGCATAAAAAAATAGACCAATCAATTTTCTTATGCTTACGCATTATGCGTTATGCAGAAGTGTGTACTCCCCGCTTTAGTGTGTACTGGCATGTATTATGGAACTTTTCGGAATGGATTCTGATCGAAATTATGCTGTTTTCCCTGAAAACATAATAGAAATGTAGGAAATAACAATTCCGATCAGAATCCATTTCGGAAAGTTCCATAATACGCGCCCTGAGAGGGCCTCCATTTATCGCTCGTGATTGGTTCCGCCATGGTGTTGCACGTCCAATGAAAATAAGGACCAGTCTGTCCAGACTCTTATAAAGGGACTCTAGGCGGGACTACGCCGGGCCCCCGCACTTGCGCCCTCAAGCTCGCGGTTCTTCCGCCCCGCCCATTGGTCGTGTGCGTCGCCCTGTTCGCGACGTTGCAGACGATTTTCCGCCATTTTCCCGCGGCCCGTTTAATTTGACTGCTGGTTGCGCGCGGGCCCCTCGCGGTTTCCCGCCCGGCTGGCCAGGCCGTGGCGGCGCCGCTCGGCCCTCGGGGCGCCGTCGGGGGAAGTGTGCGGGTTGCCCACCCGCGCTGCAGTCGCGGTGGTGCACCCGTGTTTATGCTGCGGCGACGCCGTGTTACGCTGTGCGAGACATTCCTGGCGCTTCTCCAGCGGCAGGCCCCGGTAGCCCGCCCGTCAGTCCGACCCCTCCGCCGTACGTCCTCCGAGCGCCCGTTCTTCCCTCGTCGCGACTAACGTCGGTACATTAGGTCGTAATCCCATGCTCCGGCACCACCTGTCATCCCTACGGAATTTCGCTTAAAAGGGTTAGTTAACGCGAGTGGCCCTTCCTCGACTCGAGTCGAGGCGCCATCCCTGACCTTCCCCTCGGCCGAGCTACCGTCTGGGCGGAGGACGCAACAAATGTCACGTCACAAATCAAAGTGCGATGGTTTCGATTACAGGGGTTTAGAAGCTTATGAGACTATATGGTTATGGGGTTATGGGGTTTTGAGGGTTATAAGATCAAGGAGTCATGGGGTTAAAGGTGCCTTTTCATGCTGACGCTCGACGCTCATTTTCAGCGTCAAAATAGGTCACGTGATCAAAATTGACGTGACCACACTGCCTGCGTTCGGAAACGTCACCCGAGTGCACACAAGTATACTCCCTTCTCTTTCTATCTTAGCGAGTTAAAAGGAGAAGGGAGTATACCCGTGTGTACCCGGGTGACGTTTCCGAACGCAGCCACTATGGTCGGTTGACGCCAACGTCAACAACAAGAAGTTCGATTTTTCCAACTTCAAGCGTCAAGCCGTGTATATGAGTGTATCAAAATAGGATATTACCAGTTAGATTAGATAACTCAATAATCTTACAAATAACTAAAAATTAATACATTTGTAATTATTGTATTGGAAAATGAACGTTTGCGCATATAAGGGTATTTATTTAGAATAGCTACTGCACCTCAAATATCGATGAAATTAGGCTTAATCGATTCGTTTTTGCATAAAACGAAAGAATCTGGCAGAAAAATGCGGCGGTCTGCCCAACGAAGCGAGATATTTAACGTTAAAGTTGACGACTCTCAAGGTGAAATTTCATGGGCAGTGAAAAGCAGCAGCAGATCGTACTGATTGGCTACAAATTAGAGAAGTTCTAGAAACTCGAGAACTTCTCTATTTTGCAGCCAATCAGTACAATCTGCTGCTGCTTTTCACTGCCCATGAAATTTCACCTTCAGGTTATGAAACCTGTCATACCGACGAGATGTAGCGACTGTGGTAGCGACATGAACATGCCACGCGGCCACATGCGCATGCTCTGTCAGCTCTGTGGCCACATGCGCATGCTCCGTGTCCGCACGCGCATGCAAAAGTGCGCGAATTTGAAACGTATGCATACTTATAATACATAAATATAAATATGTACTTTTTATATACGAACTATTCTCTGCTTTAACAAATTATTTGTTAAATAATTTGTTAAAGCAGAGAATAGTTGGTATATGGAAAGTACATATTTATATTTACAATGAATAGTTGGTATATAAATATGTACTTTTCATATACCAACTATTCTCTGCTTTAACAAACTACTTGTTAAATAATTTGTTAAAGCAGAGAATAGTTGGGGTATGAAAAGTACATATTTATATGTACAATGAATAGTTGGTATATAAATATGTACTTTTCATATACCAACTATTCTCTGCTTTAACAAATTATTTCTGTTTCGTTAACTTCGACGCATAATATCTGTAGCAGAAATAATTTGTAAAGCAGAGAATAGTTGGTATACGAAAAGTACATACTTGACGACTTGACATGTTATGAAATCTGTCATACCGACGGAATGTAGCTCGCGAAATTTTAAACAAGACCACGAGCCATGGATTACTATTTATTTGCTCGACTGAATACGACATTGTAAATAATAAGTTGATTTGGAGGTTGTAAATAACGATCTGAAGTTGAGCGCGTTAAGGTATGTCGCTACACATGTGGCCACGGAGCATGCGCATGTGGCCGCGGGGCATGTTTCTGTCGCTACCACAGTCGCTACATCGCGTCGGTATGACAGGTTTCATAACCTGAGAGTCGTCAACTTTAACGCTAAATATCTCGCTTCGCAGGGCAGACCGCCGCATTTTTCTGCCAGATTCTTTCGTTTTATGCAAAAACGAATCGATTAAGCCTAATTTCATCTATATTTGAGGTGCAGTAGCTATTCTAAATAAATACCCTTAAATTAATCTATATATTTTAGAGATTTAGCTTCTGGTGATTCGATGACTTCTTTACATTATCAATATTTAATTGGATTGACTACTGTGAGTAATATTATATCAGAAACATGTCAAGCAATATGGAATTGTCTTCAACCAGAAGTTTTACCATCAAATATTGACAAAAATGGATGGTTACGTATTGCAAAAGAATTCGAGGATCTGTGGAATTTTAATCATTGCATAGGAGCAATTGACGGGAAACATATAGTAATTCAGGTACATGAAGAATTTTATTATATATGTATTTTTTTAATTTGTTGTGTAATAATGAAAAAACATTTTCAATTATTTATTTTAGTGTCCTGCTAATGCTGGTTCCTTTTATTATAATTATAAAAATTGTCACAGTATTGTGCTATTAGCTATTTGTGATGCTAAATATAGATTTACTTTTGTTGATATTTGGTGCATATGGACGACGAAGTGATGGTGGAATCTTCAGAGATTCCTTAATAGGACAAAAATTCATAAATAAAGAGATGAATTTGCCAGAATGGGAACCTTTGTCATTTGAAGAAGTTGATATGCCTTACGTATTAATAGGAGATGAAGCCTTTCCTTTATCAGAATATTTAATGCGACCTTATCCAGGGAAAAGTCTTAATGAAGACAGAATTATCTATAATTATCGTTTAAGTAGAGCAAGGCGAATAATTGAAAATACATTTGGTATACTCAGTAGCCAATGGAGGATTTTGAGAAGACATATATTGATTGCAAAATATTATAGATAAAACTGCAACACTCATTCAAGCTCTTGTGTGTTTACATAATTGGCTTCGAATAAACTATGAAGATTCTGAATATGTACTTGAAACAATGGTAGATCGTGATGGACCTGAAGGATTTATTCCTGGTAGTTGGAGGCAAGATTTGTCTAACTACAGTGCATTAGTAGATATCACTATAGATGCAGTACAAATAATAGTTCACGTACAGCTATCAAAATACGTAATGAATTTTGTCATTATTTTAACAGTGAAGGTGCTGTGCCATGGCAGTTTGACCAGTGCTAAACAAATTTTAAAATTACCTATATATTAGTATGAAAATTTTTTATTCAGTTTATTACATGTATTGTGTTGTATTTATTAATTAGTGTGTATGCCTAGCATAGTAAAAAATAAGAGATAAAAATAAAACTAAAATTCTTGGAGTTTTTAATACATACTTATATATAATTACATTCCACATTTTTAATTATACATATATTACTATTACTACGTTTACGCGAGCGTTACTTCTGTATAGTAACTTACGCGCGATAATTCCTTCACGTAAACAGGATTTTGTAGTAACTTACGATAATTTACTCCGCGTAAACGAGTGATATATCGTAAGTTACTACAGAAGTAACGCTCGCGTAAACGTAGTATATATCATAATGTAATATCACATTTGTAATCACATACTTATATCACTATATCATATAATAGTCGTAATATCACATTTGTAATCACACTTATGTATACTTATGTATAATGCTTATTTTTCCAGATCTTTTGCAGTCTCAAGTTAAAAAATAATTTTAAAAAATCAATTTATGTCAATATATTTTCTATGTAACACTTAACATATCTTATTTGAACAAACATAAAAAAATTATTTCTGTAATTCAATACTGTATCCATGTAATACGAATAGTAATAAAAAAAATTAATATTTTGTAATTTTAGAAATTGCACAGGCTGCATTACATAGAAATTAAACACCAAAAAATATGCAATGCCTGTTTAAATTCGATATTTTATCTATATTACATATGAGAAAAAAATATAGATCTAAAAAAAATTTGTCAAGTAATGGAAATATTAATGTTACTCTTTTAAGTAGTTGAAAGATAATTCTAAGTGATTCTGCATTGCTTCCATTTACTTTTCTTGGGG
>NW_027509721.1:824339-905928 GCF_048541705.1 Temnothorax americanus
TCGATATCCTGCCTCAACATAAATAAATAAATAAATATTAACTTTTTATAAACAATTAATGTAACCAATCTTAATGTGCATGTGCGTTTATATACGCAAACACTCACTGTTTTATCAAACATGAAGTTTGATCTCTTAAAAAATTCATAGCATCATAATGGTGCCATTTCTTTGAGCTTTTTTTTGCAGATCCGCTTGGTAAGTTTTCATCAGCTTGAATTATTTTTCTGTATGTATCATGTAAACTTTTAAATTTTTGTTTTGCCCCTTCAGCACTAATCTTATCTAAAAATAATGTTTGTCTTATTAAAACTAAAAGTTTTTGTTATTCCAAACAACTTAGATAAGACGTTTTAATCTTTTAAAAAATTTAGGCCGGTATTCATATTTAAGACCGTTTTAAGTACAATCTTAAAATGTCATTAACCAATCACAAAGCCGTATTAGCATCTTAAGACATTACTTAAGATGGTCTTAAAATAAGAACCGACTAATGAATACCGGCCATAGTCGGTTTTTATATTTAAGACCGTCTTAAGTACAGTCTTAAGATGTCATAAGCCAATCACAGCGCCGTATTAGCATCTTAAGACATTACTTAAGACGGTCTTGAAATAAGGACAGACTTATGTGAATACCGGTCTTAAGGCCCGGACACATAGAAAAACTTAAGCAGTTAAACTTAAGCAGTAAGAAATCAATGGTATGGATTCGCTACCGCTTAGGGCCGTGCCTTAAGTTCTTGACTGTGATTGGCTGATTTGCTTACTGCTTGAGTTTTACTGCTTAAGTTTTTCTATGTGTCTGGGCCTTTAGGCCGGTATTCATAGTTTTCAAGATCGTCTTAAGTAACGTCTTAAGACGCTAATGCGGCTCTGTGATTGGTTCATGACATCTTAAGATTGAACTTAAGACGGTCTTAAATAACTATGAATACCGGCCTTAGATTAAGCGTGACACTCACTTCCCAATGCCAGTGATACCTCTTCCCATAATTTATTTGTAATTTTTTATCTTCTTTCCTGTATATTTAATTGAAAATTCCAAAGAGGTTCTCGAGCTCTTACTTCCAAAATTAATAATTCTTCATCATCAAAATTTAGACTCACTTTTTCGCGATTTTTTTTTTGTTAATTCTTTTATTAATGTTGACAGCTGTTATAATAAAAAAATTATTAACAAGTATCAATAGTATTAATAGTATCAACATTAAACAAATCATTGTTTATACTTACTTTTTTCGATTTCAAAATCATCTACACACTGTAAAACTTCATCATCATTACCATCATTATTACCATCATCATTACCATCATTACCATCACTTGAATTTTCTAGAAAATCTACAAGAATTTTCTTTTTTAAGATAAATAAATACATAGTTATTAATCCATACAAATAATAGTTATTAATAATAAATTTCTATTTACTTGTCACAGGATGCAACTGTGATGTTTCTGCATCGTGATAAAAACGTTTATATCCTTTGAAGCATGGATGTTTTGAGATATCATTAAGATTAGTAATTTTGTCAAAACAAATACCACAAGTTTTGACATTAAGCTAAAAATGAAAATTACTAATAAATATTCAAATTTATTTTTAATAGAAGTTTGAAAAATTGAACTTTATAGAATTTTTCGACTTTATAATTACTTATCCCAAGTATTTTTGCATTTCTGTTGAATAACGAATGTAATATAATCGTATAAAATTTTATATAAAACAGATTAATATATAAACTTACGATTCATATATACTTATATAAACTTATGATTAAATTAACTTAGGCTGAGTTTCCACTGAGCGTGTCACGCGTCGCGTCGTCCGAGTTGAACCAATAAAAACATCCCATTTCGATCCCGTCACAAGAATGTAATGAAATGGGATGTTTTGATTGGTTAACTTATGACGACGCGACGCGTGACGCGCTCAGTGGAAACTCAGCCTTACATTTTCAGAATTTATTGCGAATTCATCCCTGGAACACATTTTTTAGTTGTTTGTCAGTTACCTAACCTAACTGGTAATATCCTACTGATACACGCATATACACGGCTTGACGCTTGAAGTTGGAAAAATCGAACTTCTTGTTGTTGACGCTGGCGTCAACCGACCATCTAGTGTGGTCACGTCAATTTTGATCACGTGACCTATTTTGACGCTGAAAATGAGCGTCGAGCGTCAGCATGAAAAGGCACCTTTACGCGCACCGCACACAGCTGATTGTTTGCACCGTTTGCACTTTCCACGACTTGAAGCGAGACGAGTGCGCGTTCTGCGCCGTCTGCGCGGCGCGCAGAGTGCAAAGAGCGCGCGAGAGTGTCGAGGAGTGCAGTTGCCGCCGAACGTTCGAGAAGTTCCCTGCGGTCCTCGATCTCGATGTATCGCGAGAGAAATCCGCGCGATCGCTCGTTTCCTACCTTTCCTACTCGTATATACGGCACGAGGGATGTCGCACGACGCTTCGCGCTCGTAGGAAACTGTAGGGCCCGAGGTCGAGACGGAACGTGCGTGGAGCACCCGGAGGCAAGAAGGAGGCGGTGGAGTCGCGTGCTAATCGGCGTGTCTGACTTTCGCCGTATCGCCATTTCGCCGGTCGCAACTGTCGGTCGGGGCCGTTGCACAGCACCATGGCGATGAACGTGCCGTACGAGGCGATCGGCAAGGGTTTCGTTCAACAATATTATGCGATGTTCGACGATCCGACGCAGAGGGCAAACCTCATAAACATGTACAATGTAAGGCGATCCCTCGTTCACGGGACCAGTCCCGTCCCGCAATTTTCCCTCGCGCGATTTTCCCGCCCGGCCTCGCGACCGACTGACAACCTTTTTTTGCAGGCGGAGACATCCTTCATGACGTTCGAGGGCTTGCAGATACAAGGCGCTATCAAAATCATGGAAAAGTTAACTGTGAGTAGTTTCCTTCCGCCGATCTGAAATCAGTCTGCGGTTGCAGTACCTCACATCTACATATTTGTATCCAAATCCGTCATGCAAGAGGTATCTTTTTTTCTTTCGGGCTTCCGAAAAAGTGCCCTTGCAACTAGTCTATTCTTCTTGCTAGTGGATCATTGATCATCTGAGTCGCAGCATTAGTAGGATCCAAGAGGAATTTATATGTTCAAAAAAATGGTCTCTTCAAAGAAGATAATAATCCTCATAGCTTTCTTCATAGGAGATTGTGTAGAAGATTATTAGTGTTTAACCCTCTGTCTGTATATGTTTTTTTGCACCCTTGGAGTGTATACGTAGGTCTATTACGTTTGTTGCTATTTTTCTTCAAGTATTTTTTTTAAAGTATTTAAAAAAAATCTGAAGTTTTACAAAATATCTGTCTACGTTGTAGTTGATGATTTTATAGTCTTTTGATAAATATCGTTTATTTAATATTTTTTATCAGGCTTACAAGTTTTACAGATACGAAGATATCATTTTGGCTCAGACGCTATAGACCCACGTATATAGAAAGAGGGTTAATATGTTTTTAATATGACTTTTATATTTTTATTTTTTCGGAGTAGTTTAAACTCGGAGAGTTTATTACTAGAGAGAATCTCTAGAAACTTATTCGACATCTCTAACTGGTTTATTTGTAAATAGAAAGGTTATATTCTGACTTAAAAGTATCATGAAGTTTAAGAATTCTAAAATTAAAGTAGATGAAATCAAAGATGGAGCCAGACAGAGACGATAGAATCTAGATATAAGATATATGTATATATAATATTTGTATGCAAGATATTTGTTGTACATTAGATTTTGTATTTACATTTTACCAAATATGTTTGGCTTGTACTTGTTTAATCTTTATATTTTAATGTTTTAATCTTATTTCACTATTATTATTGTAAATTTGATTTTAAAAAATTGGTATATGAAAAGTAAAAAATACGCTATTATATATATATATATATTAATTTTATTTTCTTTTCCAGAGCCTATCCTTTCAAAAAATAAATCGGATAATAACAGCGATCGATTCGCAACCGATGTTTGATGGCGGAGTTCTCATTAATGTATTAGGAAGGTTGCAGGTAAGGAAAGCACAGTTAGTAACAAAGAAATATTCATTAAAAAGCGTTTAATGCGACAAAAGGCAATGTTAAGTTATATTGTGATAAAAAGTAATAAAATTATTTTAAAAAATACTAAAATTTTATATTTTAATTTAAAGCATATGTAAGATTTATGTTTTATACTAAACCAATCGGTTCAGTAATTTAATTCTCAATTTTTAACGATTCTGTAAGCTTGATTTTTGCATACGTATTTGTACAAGAATAAGTTAATACTAGATATGGTGTATCTATTAGAATTATATACTTTCTTGAATAAGACTGATTTTAACATATGGGAAATATAGACGGAAATAGAATAGAACCTATAGGTAGGAATTATAGACGGGAAATAAGAGAGAGAGAGAGAGAGTTCTCTGTAGTAAGCGGGTTTCATCGATACCTCAAATTAAAAAGAAAACTATTCAACGATTATTGATGATCATGCAGACTGACGAAGATCAACCTCACGCGTACATCCAGACATTTATCCTGAAACCGATCGGTACCAGTTTTTACGTGCAGCACGACATCTTCAGACTTGCGTTACACGACACGGTTTAGGTATCAGGTACCGCAAAATCTCCTTTGTTGCTCTGCGTATCGTGTTAACAGGCAAGCCTTGTCCGATGTTTTGCATCATGTATTCGCTGCATATCGCTTTCATTTTTTTATCTTGATTTAGCACAAAATTTCTGGACCAATAGAACTCAATAACATATCTCCACATCCCTATAGGCTGTGCTAAAAATCTGTTATATTTAAGATTAATTGTGATAACTTGAAATGTTTTAATTTTATTAACATTTGCTGCGATTGCTTTAATTAGCAACTTGATATTTTTTTCTCAATACGTTTGCTATTTATTTTTATTTTTAATTAAAATTTCTCTTTGCAATTTTATCTTTTCATTAATGTATCTTGCTTTAAAAATAAAACGTATATTTTATTTAATCTAAAATGATTACGTTATAAAATAATGCGAGGCAATTATATTAACGTTATTTATACATTTCATGTTATATGGAGTAGAGATATCCATGAAATGTATCTAATTCGGAGATCTCAGATGCAAGCCACGAGCCACAAGTAGCCGACTTCTGTGAAATACAAATGTACGAGTCTGGGATCACTGATTTAATTCGACGCGTTACGAGTAGATAGTTTGATACAAGATTAAATTGCTGAACAAATTGGAACAATGATTAAATCATAATGTGGATTAACATTTAAAGACTTATTTCTGTATTTTTAACATTAAAAATTGTGTGAATCATATAATACTTCAATAATTAATGTAATTAACATTTACATCAATATTATTTTATTATTAAGTGCTACTTAACACATATTGTTATATGTAATATATAGCTTGCGTTTAATTACAGGCAGATGAGGATCCCCCACACGCCTTCTCGCAATGTTTTGTGTTGAAGCCAATGGGTAATTCATACTACTGTCAACACGATATCTTTCGCCTTAACATTCATGATAGCGCATGAACGAGGAAGATCGTGCTGATTTTCGCGATAAGCGTGTGAGCAGACAGGTTGTCGAGCGACCGGATGCTCTGGAGATCGCGATTAATAAGTGAGCCACCTAATCTCATCAATAACCCTCTCGTCACGACCACATCCTACCTATCCCTGTTCTTTCTATAGGTAATATTACATTTTATATGAAGAATATCTCTCCGCTTATATCTTGGCCACGATAAAAAAAAATGAATCGAGAAATATCTGATATCACAGTTTTAAGTAATTTCGTCGCTTTTCTCCGTACAATAATATATATATATATATATATATATATATATATATATATATAATATATATGCATACACACAGATATATATATGTATATATGTTGTTCGAAATTTACATTTCTTAGTTACATACGTACTAGCACAACGTGCACACATAGATATCTCATTGATCGAGAGAGTTTAATTTTTGACGGCAGGTAATATCTTTGCATTACTACGCTTTGAAATGTATTGTAACATATTTTACATTTAAAATGCTGTGTATTTTTGTAATACGAAAAAAAATGTTGGCCATTAAATACAAGAATACGGAATTAATCAGACAAGTTGATTATCTATTCCACAGACGGAAACGTAAAAACCTTGATATTTTCTTCGGTCGCGACAAAACATACAGCTCTATTACAATGTGAACGAATTATTAACAATAGTGATATATATCAGGATAAATGGTGCTGAATAAAAATCTCGGGGCAGATTTTATATGTATAATATACTTTTTAATGTGATATCTCATTATATAAGTAGAACAATACACAATTAAGTACAAAGATACTCATGCTTCACTCTTTTATAGGATTACTTTAACTGCCGGCTAACGGTTTCAATTTTTCAAATATATCAGCGGCAATGTTAATATTCTACAGATTTCCACGTTTTGCTTGCTCCAATTCGATCGCTTCGAACAACGCCTGGAAATTGCCGGCGCCGAAACCCTAAAGAAGAAATGACAAATTAAATTTACGATTATTTAAATACTAGTTGATATTTTTCGAGTTTTTAGGTGTTAATAAATTTTGTAAGGATCGTAGATGTAAAATTGGATGCTACAACCTTTTTTCAATACTTACGTTATGGTTGCGCCTCTGTATGACTTCTATGAACAGCGTCGGCCGGTCTTGCATATTTTTCGTGAATATTTGTAGAAGATATCCGTTTTCGTCGTAGTCTATTAATATCTTTAATTTCTGCAAAGCGATAACGCAATCGAATTAACAGTAAATTCGTTGCAACTTGTACCAGAGTTGTTCTAATTCACTATCAATAAAGGTACCTGTAGTACATCCAAGTCCTCCACGATTTTCGTGCCACTGGCTTCCAGGCGGTTTCTGAGCATGTCGTAATAACTATCGGGCACGTCCAGAAACTCCATCCCTCTGGCACGCAGATTTGTTATCTGCAAAAATGGAGCGTGAGATTGGATGTGCGGAGGAATTTATTGCGAGCGCGCGACATTTCCTAGAAAATATCTTAATTTAATAAATTAAAAACATCGAAACTATATGTCAATTATTATTAATTATTAAAAATCATAATAAAAATGTTAAGAGACCATTTTGTGACCAAAAAGCTAGTTTTTTTAAAGCTGCTACTACACTGCATAGTTATGTCTTGTAGGACACGTTACGCACAAATGCAATTAGAACACTCAATTACTTACCGCTGCAATAATGTCACTGGTATTGAGGGCAATATGTTGCACGCCGGCGCCACCGTAGTATTCGACGAATTCCTGGATTTGGGAGCGTTTCTTCCCTGACGCGGGCTCGTTGATCGGCATCTTCACAGTCTCCTCCCAGTTCGTCATCACGATGGATCGTAGCGCAGAATATTCCGTGTGCAGCTGCGTGTCGTCCACTGACCAGAATCTATGAAACTGTAAACATTCCTCGTACCTAAGAGGGAAAAAAAGAGAGAAATCTTCATTTAATTTAATATTCAATTTTTCAGCGTAAGAATATTTTACCTACGGCAAAAATTTTGAATGTTTATCTGCGATTCGATGAGAGTGTAACGTGAACTTTATTATTACGCACTTTATTACGCATTTTATTCTATATACTATTTTAATATATTAATGTACTCAATTACTGTATCACTAATGAATTGTAACAAATGCTGCTTTTAACTATTATTTAAAATCGAGAGGAAAATGCACTGAATTATATATGACTTCTATTAGCATAAACATGTTTACGTTCACACGTAAATAAATCTACATACCATTTTGCAACAGGTTCCATCTGTTTGTCGGATTGATTACCCACCACATGGTCCACGAAATTCAAATGTATTTCTGGTCTATGATAAGAGAAATATATCGATATACTTTAAGTTTCAAGTTAGTCTCTTATCGAGCTACTCGATTATTCTTTACGTTTCTTTTGTACTCTATATATATGAAAGATTAAAATTGTAGAATATTTTATAAAATATCTTGGAATTTAAAATAGAAATTATCCTTTACTTTTCTAATGTGTGAGTAAAGGATATCTTTTTTTCGTCAAGGAAGAACATTAAGACATTATTATTAATCTATTGAGATATTATTAAAATATTCCAATTTTTTTTTTTTTTTAAGCGAGATGATTCTAGCTTTTGCTAGTTGCTACTGTATGAGGAATTGCGCTTTTGCATACGCACAATTGTTTGAGAAGAGTATCCTCCGATGCCCTTGCAAAGCCCGGCAGGAAGAAACCCTTGTACCTCATTCTATCGACAAGCGTATGGAGCGTATCGCCATACTGAAAGTGACATTGAATCAATTGACATCTAAAATATGACGATATCGAAGATCGTGTAGAGAAGTATCATTTTTTATACTTACAGTTTTCAGAGTGGCCATCCTCACAGTGCCATATTCGTCGCTTTCCTCCCATATGTCGCGCACTATTTCGGCGCCCCTTGTCTTGGCAATCTTTTGGCATGCATTGTTTAAAATATCAGTAAAGACAACTTGTGTGTGTGAAAATGACTTTACTATTATTTAACGATAGGAAAAAATTTTTAACGCCATTCTACTACAAATTCTACTGATAAAGGAACTTGTATTTTTTAGGCAGAGAAAAAGCATTTTCCTTGTTTCTTACCTTCACAATGGTTTCGATATCTTCAACGTTGAACGCAACATCTCGCACGCCGTCCCCATGTCGAGAAAGATGATCCGACATTTCTTTATTATCAGACTCGTACGGGGATTCGAACACGAACACTATCTATATGATTACGATCCTGATGATTAGGAAACTCTATGCGTTTCGGAAGATCATATGCAAGATTTCGAAAAGAACGCTACTCTTTAAATAAACTATTGAATGATGTAAATCTATTGAAGATTTTTTTTCTATAACATTACATTTTGATTTATTTTACTGTGTGTGCTTACACATTCGTGCGTGCGTTTAAAGTTACTCACTTTGTTCTGTTTCACTACATGCGCAGCTATTCGTCTGGAGCTAGTTTCCAAACCGCGATATCCAAACGGCTGGAATCCCATCCTGCATCGATAGAAACTGGCAGCCTACGAGCAATTGGGTTTTACCTTCACGTATAATCTATCTCAAAATCTCGGATACTTGCGTAAAAATACACGGTCTGTTCGCT
Organism: Temnothorax americanus; assembly: GCF_048541705.1. NCBI lineage: Eukaryota > Metazoa > Arthropoda > Insecta > Hymenoptera > Formicidae > Temnothorax > Temnothorax americanus. Next base: position 833,549 of record NW_027509721.1, read on the forward strand.
GCGCACATACGTGTCTCTTGGATGCATTTTTAAATTTTTTTTTTTTTTTAATATTCTATTTTCTTTATACGAGGCGTTTCTTAGTATGTAGAAAACATTATAAACACGAATTTAGGGCAGAAAATCAACAAGTTTATGTACATAGTATCTTGATAAAACTGATAAAACTCAAAGGCGGCTATAGATAAAGAACAGAATTATATTGAATACTACTCTCTAACTCCCATAGAATGGTTTCGCCACTAATATATTAGAGTGATTGCGATAGTCACTTCAAAAGAGAGGATTGTCAAATTAGAGAGTACTCTAATTTGAGTAAATGCGCGCACTCATAAAGTAGGAGTGAATTTTCCACTCAAATTTTTAGAGTGACTACGGTGACTACTCTATCAGAGACATTAGAGTGATACAATCTCATTCTAAAGCTATAGAGTAAATCATGATTCACTAAAGATTGACTGATAAATGACTTTAACAGAGTGAAATTTTCCACTCTAAATTTACTCCTATAGACACTGATCTTTTGCACTCGAAAAGAGAGCCCTTTTACTTTTTCTTAGAGTGGCGAATTACTCGAAGTGCACAGACTCAATTTTCATTTTTTATTACACTTGCATTTTACTCGTTTTGAGTGATATTTCACTCTTCGACTTTTAGAGAATATACATTTATGATTTCTGTTTATTCCTACGATATTTCTCACGTATTAAAAAACATTCAGTATATAAGAATTTACCTGTTTCGCATTTCCGACCCAGAATTTTATGTGATCGAAACTGATGAATTTTCCGCCAACGGGCTAAAAAATATCAATATTGCGCATCACATTTATAGTAGTAATTCTCTCTATAATTATAATCACTATATATGTATAAATTCTAAATAGTAGTAGTAATTCCAGGCGAGAAAACAACTAGCTTATTTTTCTCCCCAACACTTTAACAAGGAGTGATGTCTACCTGGGGTCCTTTATCGGTGTAGCTTGTCTGGAAGCAAACGCGAATAATTTATTATTTTGATGTTGGACAGTAAAAGATCTCAGAAAAGTTTATCTTTACGAATTATAAGTGTTGGACGATTGCACATTAGATAAGCAATCGTACTGTTCAATCAATAATCAAGTTAAATTATAAAAATGACTGTTAAATTACCCAGATGACAGTTCTCCAACTTACCATGATTGCTTTCAAAATCAAGGAAAGCGGTAAAAAGTATCTTCTATGACGATACCGAGCGCTCGATTATTGTAGAGCGCACATCGTGTTCCGCTTTAAATATCGAGCTCACCGACGATCCACGGGCCTGCCGTGTCACGCTATTGGTCTACGACGGAGGCTTGTTTGCGCCACGTTCTCCATGGTCGACGGTCTATAAATCAGACCGGTGAAGGCAGGTTTTTTTTTTTAAGAATCCTGCTGGCTTGATTGCCGAATGCCAAGTCCATATATTGACAGTACGCAACAGCGTCACTCTTAATAAAATTGTAAACTATAAAGATAATTAAAAATAGCTTTTTATTAATTAGAAATTTATTCTTGCAACGTATGTACAGACTATAGCATCATTTTTCGTTGTAGTATAGTGTTTTTATATTTAAAATAATTGTCGTAGTTTTAAAATATACTGAAGACCTATTTTATTATAATTTAATAGCAAGAAAGCAAAGATTTATGTCAATTCGGCAGCTGTTAAACAGCTTGTTTTCTTTTTTGATTAGGCACAATTCAATTCGATATATATGGGTTATTTATTGATTATTTAAAAAGAAAGTATTTTCGGTATATTTTAAAAATCTATTATATCGATTACATGTGCTATTTAATTGAAAAACATTTTTATTTTAATGCACGTTGCAAGAATTTTTATGATATATATATTTTCTCGCTTCTGTGACATCATCAATCCAAGATGGCTGCAATGAACCGGAGTCTCTCTTAATTAAATGCGTCATTAAAGCTGGGATACATTCAACGACACGCATTCGAGGTAGGCTCGCCTTACTAATTAGCATAAGGCATAAGGAAACATTTCTCCGATTAATCCTAGAGCACGTATTAGGTATCCCGTGCTACATATGTACAGCACATAAACAAGGTCTTTGAAGATTCCCAGTATTACATCATAAGTTTTATTTCCATTAGAGTTTTTATTTTCTATAGGTAATTTTCTGATAATTCCAATTATCATACAAAGCGATAAGATATTTAATTAAAACATTTTTATTTTAATAACATTGCAAGAATGCGTCATTACAGCTGGGACACACTCAACGACACGCATTCGAGGTGGGCTCGCCTTCTTAATTAACATAAGGCATAAAAAAACACATTTCTCCGATTAATCGTAGAGCACGTATGCCATGCCACGTGTGTGTGACAACAACATATAAGCAAGGTCTCTGAAGGTGACAATCCTATTGCATCATAAAAGATTTTACTACCATTACATTTTCCATAATTCCGGTAATTTTCTGATAACTCCGATTATTACACAAAGCGAGAAGATCACCTATTTTAAAAATATGTGCGTTTATCTTTTGCAAAATATTTGCGATTTTTCAAATTACAGTAAAGAAACATGGAAAGGATTGAGAAATATAAAAATGCTATGGTAAAGTCGAATAAATAGAAACGATTAAAAAAACTTTCCTTCCTAAAAAAAGCATTTATATAAAAATCGCAATATATATAGGGCGCATAATGCATTATTCATTTTTGTTGTTCACCAAATAAACAAGAATAAATGATGCATTATGCGCATCATGCGTGAAACGGAATGCACTCATAAAGAGCGATTGATGGTACGATAAAATGCATGCCCTTTTTCGATTTTTCTATATCTTTCTCATTCGCTTCGATGAAATCGAATAACGTCGGATATTTTATTTGTCACCTTCGGCATATTAAAAGTTTTTCGCATAAACATCTCACTTTCCGCAGCACGTAGCAAACATATTTATATCGCCTGGTGTTATAATGCAAAATTTTCTGCGTACACACCCTCTAATGCATTTATGCATTTATACGTAATATTAGATTGGAGCATGCTTTTTTGTTGTTTACGTTAAACGCTTCGATGATGCAGTAGCTATTAGCTATGTGATAAATACAGTGCCTGTCTCTGTTATTATTAATTTAAACTTCATCCATTTATCAGAAACATAGTAGCATTCAATCGATTGTCACTTTGCGATATATAATTATTTAAATTTAATTTCAAGAATTATATAAATTATATATTATATAATTATTTAAATTAATTTTCAACAAATATATAATTAGACATTATATTATACAACAATTATATTTACATATTTAAATAAATAACTTTAATTAATATTATTATATAAAAAATCATAGGACGCATCGAAAAACAAGATCAAGAAAGTATTTAAAGAATGATAAATTGCTTTATTAGATCTCAAACAAAACACATGGACTATCGGATACAGAGAAAGTCATTAGAAAATTCAGACAATGACATAACATGATTCAACTCTGCTCGCCAAAAATCTCGTCGGTGCAATATATTAGCATAAATTAATCGCAATATAAATATTTGGAAATATTACATATCGTTGTAATGAAAAACTTGTCTCGCGGAAGATTCCTGCGCGAGATCATCGACATTTTTATGTAAATCTTGCGAGACAAAAACGGATTCAACACCGATGACGGGTAACGTTGCGCATAAAATGTCGCATAAAATATTTTTTTACATTAAAATTGACAATGTCGAGCAGGTGATTTTTCACAATATTATTATCGTCTCTATTTTTCCTCTACAAAAGCAATTCGGACGACTAGAAATACTGGATGTAGCGCGTTCGCGAAATACTGATTTCCGTCTTTCTTTTTCGGAGAATATATACCCTTAACTATCCTCTAATAAAACTGAGTGTCTAATTCGCGCTGATTAAAATGCAAATAAGTTACTAACGGCTCGTTATGTACAATAAATCGACTCTATACAGGATGTCCGAGAATCAATGAAGATACAGTGTACCTCACATTTGGAGAGTCAACTATTTTTTTTCAGATATTAATATTCTACATAGTAACTCTCTAGTAACTCTTAAATAATAGACAGAGCAAGTATTTTTATAGTAATTAAGTATATAGACGGCGAATTGTAATTAATCAAATAAAAATCTTATTGACGTAAAACTCGCTTCAAAAATTAAATACACTGTTACATTACTAATCTTCTCTTTCGAAGATTAATTCCTGAAAGACTTCTCATTTTTAATGGCCTATAAATCAGAATCTACTGAGATATGTCTCATGATATACTGATAGATCAAAATTCTAAAAACTGTCTCAAGTTTTAAGAACAATAATGCTATCTACTTTCCGTCGATCCTAAGACATCTTATATACAATAACATATAACATATATAATACAAATAACATTTGCTATGATATCAATTTGCACTATCGATGAAATGGTAAAGTATACAAATTGGTCGACGATCCGTTATCGTAAAAAATGTTTCAACCGGTATTACACGATAAGAATGCATGGGTACACCACAGTGGTATATAAAAGCTCTTTTTGATCGCAGCCAATTCTCCTGGAATTACGCTCGGTATGTTGGAAAATCACAGATTACAAAAATACGCTGTAAAAAAGCCGTATATCTTCCGTTGTTAAAATTATCCCGTCAAAATAACGTACGATTCTCCTCTCTTGTACTGGATATGATGATCTCTCTTGCCGAGAGCAAACAAGCGAAATTGTGAACGTATGCATTATCCTCCTCTTTTTTTCTGACAAAAAAAAAGGAAAAAAAAGTAACGCGCAGTTCTGGATTTACAGTAATACGATCCCGTGATCTCTTTCCAATCGACGCTTTGCTTTGAGAGCCACGATCCCCATCAGATCTGCTGGGGTAGGAAGCGCCGCAAAAGTACCTGGTGCCACCGCTTGCTGGTAGAAAACTTCTATTCCTCCGCTCTGGTTACCGTAAACTACCGTGTCTTCCGTTCTGCTCAATCAAAATATTCTTTTATGTCAGGATCTTTCGGCAAATTCGATTCCTGTCGTAAACGTCTCAACATATTCGCTCGCCATAATCCACATAAAAATTTCTTAATTTCCGGCAAATTTATATTGCAACTTGTAACTTAACAAAATAAAGCGTTACAGAAAGAAATCGTAATTAACATGATTTTAATCATCTATTAGAAGATGTTTGTCTTACGAGGACAAGTTTTACGTAATATAAATTAGATATAAAATAGAAAAAAGTTAAATTTTTTTAGTTTATAAAGAATTAAGAGTTACGTAATTACCTGACGATAATGTCTGTCAAACTTCTGGCTTGCGTAAATCTGTCGTGAAGGCAGGATACAATGTCTAGCTCGGTAACGCCCCAAAGTCCGGAACGCTGCACTGTGTCCCACTGCGGATCCACATTCAAAATACTGTACAGCTCTTTATTTTCCGTGGATGGCATTGGTTCTAGACACTGCTGCAGTCGCGATTCGAGCTTACCCAACGTACTCACACAGGTATGCCACTATACGAAACAAATAATTTATTATGACTGTTATCCGCGTCTTTACAAAAATAACATTTGAGAATATTTCGGACAATTATTCCATAATCTATTAATTATTGTATCAATTTTTCTCTTAAAAATTGGCACTATTATATTATTATTCAAAAATAATCTTTCGTAATTTTCATCGTAATTTTTTAAACATTTAAATCTAATAAATTCCACAACATATGAAATTTTCACACTTACCAGAGCATGTATCAAATCCGGATTGTTCGCGGTGCCGTTTTCCATCAGCAACACCAGCACCATATTCTGATAGCCGCAGAGAAAGAGCTCGGTCTTCACGAGGCAGGCGGCGGGCTCATCCTTGTTGACCCAGTCTTCCTCCAGCTCATCCTCACCATCACTCGCTTCCTTCTCGACGGACTCCAGTTTTTGCCGGATCAGCTGATTCGTCGTTGTCGTCGCGGTAACTGTCGCACCACCGGAAAATCCGGACAAATCACGGAATTCGCTCGGCGTGGTCTCGCGACTGCAGAAGCCGCTGGTTCGCTCGTCAGCCAGCAGACTCAGCTTCGACATCAGCGGCGTCAACTGTAAACCGTCCAGCTTCCGTCTCTGCGGAAACTCAAACGAGCTTCCAGCACCACCGCACTCCGACGTCGATTTCCGCCGATCGTCGCCGTTGGACACTTCAGCGACGACGTTGAGCGGCTTCAACGGCAGACTCATCGATCTCTTGTACGTCTCTTGCTTGCTCTTGTCATACCCAGGTTTGGCGCATTCTGAAGGTTTATATTTAAAACAAATGTTTGAAACATGTTTCGAACACTAGAACATTCACGACACTACCATTGTTGTTACTATTTTTACTGCTATTACTCCTCTCTTTAGCAACGTTGGAAATGCACTCTTCTTTTTATGTTAAAAAAAATTTTTTTTTAGATTTTTAGCTCATTTAAATAACGTACCTTCGCGAGCATCCTTCGTGATTGAGTTCCGGCTGCTGTTTATCGGTAATTTCGCGCTCGTCAGGTCGCTTGGCAGGCTTTTCGATTGCAGATTGTCGCCATCGCTACGACACTCGTGAACGCCGTCGTTATCGCGCAGCTCCTCGCAGTGCGAGGCGATGTATTGCTCATACAAAGATTGCGAAACTGGTAGACCATCATATCGGAAGACGGGATAACAGGGATCAACGATAGTGCGCGAGTGCCGTATGTTACTTCCGGTGAGTTTCCGCCGGGGTGAATTCGGATCGCGGTCGTCCGGCGCGACTTCATTTAATTTGCATAGTCTGTTAATAGAATATAAATATTAAAATAAAATAGTTTTATAGAACATTCGTTTTATAGAAATTAAGTTCGTCTGCATTATAGAATGTGTTTGATTCCATTATTTTTTAAAACGCAATTACTGACTCAATGATCATACGTATTCAGTAATCAGGTAGCTATAGCATTAATTCAATTACATTTTGTCTAGTTCCAGTTGACGAGCCCTGGGAATACCGTTCAAACGTGGCTTAATTGATGACGTCAAGTCCGGTAGGCTCATGCTCTTCCTGTCGGGATCTTTCCTCTTTATCAGTTTCTTCTTCGAAGTAGTGTTTCTCAGCTTGTTTAGGCGTTTACATCTATTATTTGTAATCAAAATTCGATTATTTTGTAAGCTGGACAATTATATGTCACCAAGCTTACTTCGGGATGAAAGTTTTGAAAACGGTCCCTCTCCGATTTCAATGGAACTTTATAAAACTAACTTTGAAGTGCATAATCTTAAGTTTCACAGAATTTCTAAAAATTAATTTAAAAATAAACATGTACCTGAGCGCTTCTTTAACGACGTCGGGAATGTCGTCGTCATCACTTTTCGACGAGCTTCTAAGTCCCTCGTTTTCACCGCCGCTCTCAGACGAGCAGATGAGCATGGCGTTCCCGTGTAACACCCGGTCCACGTCCTTCAACGGTGTCGCGCAGACACTGGGCGTGAGCGGATTGGCAGTTACACCACCCTTGGGACGTTCTGGCTTGATTTCTTGCTTGCGTCTGATCGGTGACTCGTGTTTGACCGCAAGCGGCACGGACGACACATATTGAGCCGGCGCTGGCGGGTAATTCGTCGAGTCCAGTTCACCTTCCTCGGGAACCGTGAAAATCTTGGATGTATCCCGCTTCATGCCGGACGTAATGGGTGGTTCCTTGACGCCGGTCTTAGATACGGTCTGAAAGAGTTCATCGAATTGAACGCAAGGCGATCTACAAGTGGTCGGTTATTATAATTTTTATTGAAAATTCAGGATATCTAATTAGATTTTATATATTTATATTGTGTCATCGCGTCCTACACCTACCTTCCGCTGTAATATTTTCTTGGTCACGGTATCTAGACACGAATTGTAGTACCGCTCGTTATTCGCTTCTTGCATCAATTTTGCGAATTGCTTCCGCTCTATGTACACTTGTAACAATTGAACACCGATCGGCAAGTGAAATTCCGTGGGTATCCTTTCCGCAGGAGCCTTCAAATTCAATGAATTATGAATTTCTTATCAACAGAAGCGATCAATTTCGCTAAAAGCCAGTACGCGTCATTCTATTCGATTAGCTACATTTACATTTAATTTTCAAGTCTAATCAAAGAAATACCTTTATCCTATAAGGATCCGTTATGACTATTTGTTTCGTTAGATCTGCTCCCAGCTGCGTTGAGACTATCCTGAAAGAAAGAAGATTGATAAAGATCAGGTGATCTTAAAAAGGCCAAAGTAACCAACAGCAATTAATAACATCAGAATATATAGTTAGTGTTAATGTTTGAAAAAATATTAGAACGCGATATTAAAGCAACAATATGATTTTACTTATGGATGTCGGTTTCGTACTTGTTATTGTAAAATAATGCTCCGCCCAAAATGCCGTTTATCTCTTGACAATGCTGTAACACTTGCATTCCTTCCAGGAATATGTTGCTGGCACTCTACATTAAAAGAAACACACTTTTATTGCAAGAGAGGAAATATATAAAATCGTATAAATTTATAATTGTTTTGATATTCGTATCTATATTCGGCATGTTTTCTATCTCGCAGCATTTTGCTTTTGTACTTACCCGGGAAAAAATATTCATATCTGACAATATATGAACATATATAAACATATATGATATATATATGATCATATATAAATGAGATATAAACAGATATAAGTTTTACATGCCCATATATCAAGCATATATAATCATATATGGTTATCTATCGCCATATATGATCAGATCGTACATTATACATGACACAAGATCTGATCATATAAGTTCATATATGGTCAAACATATTATTATGTGTAGCAGATATGACACTATACATAATCGTATCTGGCCTCACATGGTCGTATATAAAGAATGTTCGGCCATGTATTATCAGATATAATTATATGTGGCCATACATAACTGTATCGACATTGTATATGATCATATATGACAAGACACGATGCTGTATATGATTGTATATGTTCATATACGGCCGGAAATGATATGAAACATGATCAGATCTGTCTATATAGGACGAGATTGGGATATAATGATATAAAATGTCCGGGAAAAATATTCTTATCTGACGGTATATGAACATATATAAATGAAATATGAACAGATATAAATTTTACATGCCCATGTATAGAGCATATATAATCATATATGGAACTATATAGTCATATAAGATTATATATGACATACCTGATAAATATAGTTCGTACCTGATCATACCTGATCAGATATTAACATATACAATAATACCAGATCATATATCCTCAGATCTGGCCAATTTCCATATCTGACCATATATGGCCATTCATATATGAATATTTTTTCCCGGGTAGTATTATCCGCACTAACCTTTGGAAGCTTAATAACAGGAATGTTAGAAAATAGATTGGCACTATGTTGAAGAATTGGCAGATAGGTCTCAAACATCTGATACAATTTCTCGGTGAATCTATTGCGATCGTTATTGAGGGATTCCAGTATCTGGACGAGGTCGCAGTGAAAGAATTTCAACAACGATTCCAGAGTGTCGGCGCGTCTCTCGAGTATCCAGTCGTATATGTTTCTATCAGTTCCCACTGCCTAACAAAATGCAACGTAATTTACGATTAAACTTACGATTAATCTCCTAAATGGCTATTGAGTTGTGAACCACAACAAACATACATATTAGCTCTTTGTAAATATTGCGACGATTGAATGGTGTCACCAGATAACGTCTCTATCAATATCGAACAATACAAAACGCAATAATATATGTAAAGAAAACATCATGCGACGTGTGTACTCCTTATTTCTTGGAGGAGTTTTGAAAAAAGCCAGGCTACTTTGAAGCTTAATACTGATATTGATATTCTTGTTTTTGATATTAATATTACTTAGTAGCTATTATTATTATTATTTATTTAAAAGCTAATATTACTATTTAGTGATTAACATCTATTTAAAGTACATAACTATATTATAACCAGTCAATTACAATAATGTTATATTATAGATTATCTGTTTGTATATACAGCTCTCAAGTTACATCTTATCTAAAATCGTATCACACCCACTCACACTGGTCCAGTGGAAAAACTCTAGGCACCAGTCGTTATAAATGGCTGTGATCAATCGCAAACGTGGTCAATCGGACCCCTACCGTATCACACAATAGCAATTGAATGTTCCGTAGTAAAATGCACTTACCAATACATATTGCCCAAACTTTTTTAACACAAACTTTCCGCCTTGCAACGTGATAGAGCGTGGCGCTGAAAACGACGTTGTTAGGAAGTGATGCACTCCCATTAACTGTCCCGCCAGAGCCAGTCTCTGCGTAAGAGATACCCAAGCCGGATGAAAGTACATAACTGCTTCGGCAGGGTCATCCTCCTCTTTACAACACTTTGCAGTGTCGTAAACGAATACTATCATCATCTCTCTGAAAACGAAGGTTTTGTTCTGAATTTTAGGACAAACTTATCTTATTGTAGTTTTAATCGAATATAAGCCTAGGCCTAGATTTAGATACCACAACAATTATAATTATAAAGCTAAGCTTATTTGTAGGATATATTGAAACAAAACAGCAAGCTTGCGTAGACGTGATAAACCATATTACGTAACATTCGTGGGGAGCCTAAATTTACTTTTTGTTTCCAGTTACAAGATTACACACAGCTTACCCAGATCTGGTCTGTTTAAATATATTGACAATAATTGCGAAGGTATCTTAAAGTATTTCATTGTAGAAAATTGCACCGGGCAATGCAGAGACCACGTTCCGCGGAGTGTTTCAGTTTTGGTGCATGACTGAATCATTCCCGAGCGAATAATCGACCGATTAGGCGGTCCCAGTAACCGATACGGCATCGAGGCGAGATAAGATAAAATTACAAGTCGCATAAGTCAATTGTAGCTCGTCAGTACTCCGCAGAGCAGAGCTGCAGCCCAAAGCAACCTTGGAGAGCCACACACTCTAACGGGAGATCGCGCGTCGAGACAATTTTGTGGGATTTGAACGCTTAAAAGAAACTCCGCTTTCTCTTTCACGAGGCTCGAGGAACCTGCAGAACGTCGTCGTTGCGCAGTTGCGTGCGGTCGCAAGGACAGGGAAATAGTAAACAGAGCATCACGTCGTCGCGTGCTCGCAATCGCGAGTGTGCGTGCCCGTGCGTATTCTAATTAGATAAGGCGGCATGATTACGCGCGAGCATACTTCGCCATGGTGATGGTTGATTAATCGTCGTCAATCGTCGTCCCGGTGCAGCGGGCGATCTGTCAACCGGTCTCCTCGCTGTCGAGGCCCGCTCTCGTTCTCCCTGACGTACGCTCGTTCTGTCAACGGGAAACGACGTTTCCACACTCGGCACCGTTCCTCCTGCTACTAATTGCTAATGCGATCCCGGGCGCTCGACCGGAGTCTGGTGAAAACGAGACCCCATAGACCCCGTGGTGTCTAGCCGCGTCGTCGACTGGCGAGAAACGTCGCATGCCATCGCGTTCTCTTCCTTAACCGTAGATGATCGCCAATCTGTGCCCTGTGGACGATCGCACCGCGTGAAGCCGCTCCTCCCGCGCCGCCATACCGATATTGATCTCCCTTGTGAGTCCCTTGGTGGTTTGTGTGCGTGCACAAATATAGCGGTAGCTCCGTGTCCGCGCAACTCTTTTCAGTCTTTTCTTACGTTTTTTTTCCCTCATATGCAGTGTACAGTGTACATACATACACGAGGCATGCATAAATGTTCTATGATGTTTCGCGCGTAACAATTTTATACTAAAAAAAAAAAAGAGAAATTTTATTAAACGTTACCTACCTACACGCGCACGCGTGTGTTTCAAAATAATAATAATAAAAAATTATACATAATCTTGATGAAAACATGAGATTCTATATATTATTTATCAATATTTACCTGCAATAATTGTAGTCATCAACATTGTCATTACAAAAGTATCTTCTGTGTAATCTTATGGTTTCTCATAATCCCCAGGCAGCCAAGTTATTTGCTACAAATTTTGTCGGCAGAAAAACTATTGCATATTTTTTATATATTGATGGTAATTGGTTCTGATACAGAATCTGCTAACATAATCAGCAGATTGGCGGCAGAAATCGAGCAGAGGCTGCATCAGGAACCGCGGCGTCCAGGTTCTGCGCGGTTCCTGCCGCCAATCTATTCAGGCTCTACATGTGAGGTTTCTGCTGCCAATCTGCTGTTTGATTACGTTTTAGCAGACTCAGTTGGCAGAACATAAGTTAAATGCGAACGCAGTTGATGTCAAGTTTGCTAAAACATGTTTTATCAAATCTGCAATCTGCCGACATACTGCTATCATTTTGATTACTGGGATATATCGGCTAATTTTATATATCATGACATGTCAAATATATCATTGTTCATTTGATATATATCTGTACAGTTTATGTTTAGATTATACTTTTTTCCGTCGCGTTTTGCTGAAACTGCCTTGATCTCCGGTTACTTTTTCGGCTACCTTTATATATACGTCTAATGTTCGTGTTGATGCTAATTTGAGAAATTCCATGAATATCTGCGCAAAAGTATCTACTCTGCGAAAGATATGTTCGGAATGTTCGGAAGAATACCGAGCGTTCTTTAAACAAAGGACTTCGTCATCGACAACCACGGCGGACAATCGATTAGGGTGACTTCGATTGACCTCCGATTAATCGATGATTAAATTATAAAATAATATCTATCTACAATATCTCTAATAATAAAATTAATTATTTTGTCAACATGGATAGAATTATTAATTTTTTGTCGTTTTAAAAAGAAAGATTAGATCAGGAGCAACAAATTACATAGCTAGAACTTCGTTTCAAGCGATTCTGCTGATTGAATTAATTGCCGATTAATCGGTGAACAAATTATCAAATAATATAATATCTGCATTATGCAATATATGCATTTTGTTAACGTGGATAAAATCATTAACTTTTTATCACTTTTAAAAAGAAAAATTAGATCAGGGGCAATGTATTATTTTGCTAGAAACTTTGCTTCAAGCAATTCTACTGGTTGGTGCATTAATTACCAATCAACTTAATAAGAACAATAAATTTCAAAGTTCATATATATAATTAATAAAAATCGTCAGTGATATCCACTAATTTTCACAATCAAAGTATGAGGCAGAAGCTATAATTTTTAAATATACAGATACTTAAAATTATCTCTCTCATACTTTTGCTATAATTATATGTATATTTGCCTTGCACAAGGAAATATCTGTGGCTCGCTCTCTATTCTATATGTTCGTCCAATAAACGCAGAATCAAAGTGTGCTTTGATCCATTACACATTTTTGGGAGCTTCCCAGCAAACAACACAAGTCGACACAAGTGTCGGTCTTTGTTACTCATTACCAAAAAAGAAAGATAGAACGACGTTTATGTTGACTTGTGTCGCGTGCTGGAAAGCTCCCGTTATTAGTAATACAGCTAAAATATAAACGATAGTTTCCTTTTCATTATCGTTTCATTTAAACAAACTCCTCTGTACTTTTCACTGGCTTTTTATTTTCTCCTTGTTTGGAAATCAAAGAATTCTACAATTGCCTTTCTTTTCCAGATAAACTTTCCTTTTTTTTCACATCTGTGTGTAATTGTGTGTTGCGTATATATACATAAGCAGACAACGCTGCCCGTCCCTTACAATCTAAACGCCTAAATGTGAATCGTCGATTATAAACAATTTCATAGAAAATTTATTTATGTGATTAAAACAACGCGCATAAGTAAATAGAATCGTAATCGCTAGCTTGTGTGAGCACGAGACGATAAACGAATTTGTACAATTTATTATGCGTGTAATCCTAAAAAATAGTCTTACGGCTATACGATGACACAACTGCTTTCCCTTGCTTTCCCTTTCTTTCACGTCGGATATATTATAAAGAAATAGTAAAGTGGAGTAGCATTTTTGTTTTCGACCGTCTCAAGTGTACTCGTCAGATAGCCGATCGTTTCTCCTTTTTCACGCGACTCGGACCATCGGACGTGATATCACGGTCGCATATTGTACATACATACATAAATAATAGCGTAACATGATGAATGGCGCATGAATTCTGAACCACAACTTACAACTATTGCATGAACTCGAAGTAAACGTGGCGATTTTACGCACGAAATGATCTCTACCTGGAATCCTATATAAATATATATACGTATGCATGTATACATATGTATACACATGTATATATATTTACATTTATTATTACACATATGTATTTTCCTGTGTACAGGAAAAAAGATTCTCAATATACAAAAAATAAACTTGCAGGTTTTTGTCGATATATATCGTAACGCGTAGATTTAAACCTTCACAATCCTGAATTTCACCTATTCAAGCTCATATTTTTTGTTAACTTATGTCGGTGTTAGATACTCTGTCTTCACATTTCTTTTAAAGGCTGTTACAATTCATTCGTTGCATAGGAAATGATATACCTCCCCGCGAGAACTCAATATTAAAATGATAAATAATTAAATAAGACCAATCTCTTAGAGACGACTTAAAGTGAACTCGCGCATTACAATTTCACCTCATTGTAGTATTGCTTCCGGAGATGAGATAACTTCGTGACTCAAGGAGAGTCATCATTTACACATCACTTTATATGCTCACAATGAGCATCGCGTCGTTGCAAATTTGCGCCATTTCCTTCTTTCCAATCGAATCTTCCATTTCTTTTCCGTAAAAAATACACAGGCAATGTTATAACGCGAGAAAGAGGCAAATCTGCATTTCGTGCGGTTTTGCGGACGCGGTTTCATAATAACGTTGTTCGCGAGTAACCAACTACAGTATGGAACTTATAAACATTTTCGTGCACATGCGCATGAGACGTAATACAAAACTTTCACTAAACGTTACTTGAACTCTGAAGGAAATCACTTTCGTAAAAGGTTCTTTCATTTGAAGTGTTGCAGGAAGTGTAAAGAGGGTTTAAAGAGCGATTGAAAATGATGCATCGTCATGACTGTAAAAAGTTAAATTGGACGGCTAGTGAGCGTGTTAAAAGAACAAAACGACCTTGTGGTCTGTCAAACCTTCCCCATTTCCACATGTTCAAAAAAGATAACGAATAAAAGGGGGCTTTCAGTAATGAACAGAAAGATAACCAGAAAGATAACCATTACATAATTATATATTATATTTCAATAACGCAATGGTTAAAAAAGTAAACGTTGTTGAAAAAAAAAAAACGTGAATTTTGCTATATGGTTTATTTTTTCTTTTTCACGCAATAATAGACGGCAAAACGAAGGTATATCTTCGTAGATAAAAATCAACTTATGCGACACGGCATAAGCGGTAAGTTCTGGTATAAAATTCACACTTCGTACAGCACAACTGGAACTGAGAACTCAGTAAATTACAGTGAGGGAGGTGAGAGGGGGAGAGGAAAATGTTCACACAACTATAATAAATAGCGGAAACCGGTGCCTTCTCTACTTTTACTACCTTAAATCTATTCCGAAAGTTTCAGTTTTTTTTTTCTACATACTGTACTGGCGCAAACTGTTCCGTTTTCTGTTTTCCGTAAAACGCACTGCACTAAATTGATTCTCGTGCACTTCCATTTCGATTCGATTCGGTTCCACATATGGCTACATCGGTTTTTTTTTTTTTTTTTAATTGAATTACTTCCCTTCCGAGAACTTCTCCCTTAGACTTTTAATCTTGTGAACGAAGTACGTCTCCAGGGATTCGGCGCATTTGAAAAATGGCGATTCCTTCGGGTTGTAATACCGACAATTGTCGAATATTTTTGTCATGTCGCCGATGAACTCGCTCAGTTTCTTATAGGACCGGTCATTTATCCTTAATTCAATAGTCTGCAAGTCTAAAACAATATGAAATGCAAGTATATAATTAAATCAGATATATAAACAATTATATTGTAATTAAAAAAAATGTACATATATATCACGCTCAAAGAGTTATGCTTTCATAATCAAAATGATTTATCTAAAGAGAAAAATAGATTACTAAAATGATGATAATCATGATCTTACCCATTGGTTCTTTTATCACTTTGTAATAATCTGGCGCTTCATTAGGGTCTACTGGTTCCATAAACGGCCATGCACTTTTATGAGCCTATAATAAACAATTCGCATATTTTGGTTATCGTGTGTCTTTATCTCTTTGAATAGAATGCTCAAACTTTAACTGAATAAAGTATTTTCTTATTTTAATATATCGGATAAAACATTACTTTTAGAGCTCTTCAACTTTATTTTATTTTAATAAATAATAAAAGAGAAGGAATCATAAATAATAAAGAAACTTTTTTAAATGGCAATTTCTAGAATTGACTAATTATTTTAGAACCTTTATCAGACATTTTCTGCTAGAGACGAAAGAATTAATTTATAAGAATCATCGATATAGTCTAATGAAGATGGTGTTATACCTGTATTTGTTTAATTAATTTCTTTAACAGATCGAGGTCTTTTGCATTGAGGTTCTTCATATTAGCAAAGTTGACAGAAGAATTGCGTTGGCAATTTGGACAAACATATTCATCGATATTGTCGGCCTCTGATTGAAGAATACCAACACATCGGCCATGGAACCAATCTTGACATTTGTCGCAGCATATGTAAAATCTTTAAAAAAAAATTAACGCATTACTCTAAATGCTCACCATATAATAAAAAAATTTAATTATAATTGAAAATATAAAATTGAAAATTAATCATGTAATTATACATAACTTTATATATGTAGCATTGTACATATATTAAAAACACACATACACATGCATGAATGTACTATACTTTTTTTTTTACTAGATATTTCTATTATTAACACAATTTTTTATCAGATACATAATCCACTTACTGAGATTCGTCATAAGGCTGTTTACATAGGCAATACAATTCTTGTGTATCTCTCGCGTGTCTGCATTCTGTACAAACAAATTCTGATAGAGACTTGCTCATTTCTTCCGTTATGCCCACGCAGTCACCGTGGAACCAATTATTGCATAAGTCACATCCCACATAAAACCTTCAAAGAAAGATTGGTATTTGTACAACTTTATCTAATTAGCATTAAGGTTTAAAGTCTCTTTTTAAATTTGAATATAATATAATTAACTAAAAAATATCTGATGATACTATGTAGATTCTCTACTTCACTGATCGCGAATCTACCAGCGGTATCGCGCATATAAGATAAAAATCTCACAAGACTGTGTTTTTTGATTAAAGTAAAACGTGATACAATCTTAAAACGTAACTTAAAAAAAAAAAATACATTGATAAAAATTCGATCAGGCCTCGTATGGTCTTGAGCTCTTACTTGGTTTCGTCGTAAGGAGTTCTGCATAAACAATATAGTTTCTCTTTCTTGATGCGAGACGCGGCCGTCGAACCTCCAGGAGGCGTTGTACTGTTACCATGGCCCTTATGCTTTTTCGGCCTGCTACCACCACTTCGACTGGACGGGCTAACCTGTTGTGCCACTTGAGCATTTGCTTTCCGCTTCGCGCTGCCAACCTTTACCTCGTCTTGTTTGTGTCTCTCTGCTTTCGTCCTGGTGGCGAGTTCCGCTGATAGGTCCTTCTGCAAAGATATTTATTGAAAATATTTTACCAAAATATTAAAATCCTGACAGTTACAATTCCGAATGTAATTCGATGTAATTCAAGATCTCATCTCCAAATCATTTTAAGTAAAATTGCAATTCTATGTATGGGACACAAGGTTTAAAGCTCTCGATTCAAAATTTGGTAGTAAAATATTTTTTCTTTTTTTTTTATAATTATGGCTGCATTCGGCAGAGAAAGCTGCTTTGCAACTGTTGTGAAATTCGTAAATTTGATTAGTGTATGCTCTTAGCTTCGGCCAAAATTAAAAACATACACCAATCAGATTCACAAATTTTACAACAGTTGCAAAGCAGTTTTACTCGCTGAACGCAGCCATGTGCCCACATTACATATGTACATACATTATCGAGCTAAGCAATATTGCGAGTATTTCGATATTGTATAATTCGATTTGCAATATCCTAAAAGTAATGTTTTGCTAAAGGATGTTACAAAATAAAGTTGCAAATTTCATTGGATAATGTCGCAAGTTAAACTAAACAAATATTTCAGCCCATACAACAGAAATAAAATATGATTGGCTCCAAGTTCAATTCGACAATAGGCCCTTCTTTTTAACTGAACTTCTTACACGGTTTATCTTTCCTCTTTTTCTTTTCACGTTCGAGAGAAAAAGAGAAAAGATGAACTGTGCAAGAAGTTCAGCTAAATAGAACAGACCTATTGTGAATACTAGGTCATTATTATGTTACATAAAGTTACATAAGATATTTATTCATCTGCTATATTATTTATAATTACCTGTATATCGATTTGAAGCTCTTTCTCGAGTAAAGCTCTCTTTTTAAGAATGTCTTTTTTAAGAAGTTCCTTGTGCCGGAACAATAAAACTTGCATTCGGGAATACACTTGCTGTTTTCTCCGCTGCTCTTGACTGTCTTTCAATTTTGCGGAGCGGTTCTTAGGTGATGACTCGTTATCTAATGTCTCCGACAGTTTCGGCATTCTAGAAGTAGTTTTAACATTATTTCAAAATATAGCATATTTTAAGTGCCGCATTGTTAAGATGACCACTGAAGTAATGAACTACTTATAACATAAAATTTTATTTATTAATATAATGTAATTATCATAAACATATCTTTTTATTATCGCAACAGCGTATACAATTTATCTTAACAGTTTTCAATTTGGTTAAAAAAGAATACAATTGTTCGAAGTTATCCTAGTTAATTAAAAATTTGGTCATATATTATTTCAAACAATATATCTGCTTGTAATTTATTACAAGTAGATAGATAATACAATCACATAGATAATAATCTTTCTAAACGCTGCTTAAAATCTTTCTTTGAAGAAAAGGTATTGAGCAAAAATGAGGATGATAAAAATAGTTATAAAAATATTTAAAAAAGTGTAAATAAAAATATGATAGTAACGACACGTCTATTTCGATATGTCATCTTCGCTGGTAAAAGCTGAATACAGAAGAGATGAACTAGGGGTTAAAAAGATATCTTTGATAGATTTGAGATATTTTGTATGTTAGTAAGCTTAATACACACTTTAAATCTTTATTTCCAAAATCCTACTCTGACTTTCCCCTAATTTTTATAATACAAATTGACTTCGACACCAATACAAACATCGATAAAGAGGAATTAAATACAAATATAAATTATTTTTTTTACAAGTTTTCTGTATTTCCAAAAATATTACAAAAAGTGTGCAAATTAGGAATTTGCACATTGCTTCATCAACATTTTATTCCGCTCACAAAGCTCCTCTTATGAGGAAGCTTGTATTTTATTTGTTGTATAATTATTAGTATTTATCAGTTTGGCTTCCTCATAGAGAAAGCTTTATGAGCGAAATAAAGTGTTGATGAAGTAATATACAATTCCTAATTTGCACACTTAAAAATGTTGAGGAAGCAATGTGCAAATTCCTAATTTGCATATTTTTTTATTTTTATATAACTTTCTTATTCTTCAGTCTTTTCTATCTCTATTTCATATATAATTTTTTTAGATTTGGTTGATTAGTTCTTGAGTCACAAACATTTGACATTTTGGGAAATCCGTACATAGATAAAACTGGGTCTAATCAACCAAATTTTAAAGAATTATATTTGAAATAAGGATAGAAAAAACCAAAGAAGATAATAGAATTAGAAACAGCATGATATCTCAAAATTTGCAGTTATAACCACAGACATTTCTTAAAAAATTATGGACCTTTTATCGTGTATAAAGCTCGGTCTAATCAGCCAAATCTTAAAGAATTATATATGAAATAGAGGTAGAAAAGACTGTAAAATATAATAGAATCAAAAATAGCAATATTTCAACATTTGCGGAAGTTAGAGCTATCACAGCCATTTCTCAAAAAAATTCTTAAGCAGAAATTGATAACCCCACCGATCCTCGCCAAATTCAATACCAACCTACCTTTAATGACTCTGTCCATAAAAAAAAAAGATTCAACTCGATACCTCAAAATTTGCGAAAATTAGAGCAATCACATAGATTTTTTTAAACAGAAATCGGTAACCCCTTTATTATTAGCAATTTTCTAATTCTATTATATCTTTTTATTTTTTTTGCTAATCCCATTTCATATATAATTCTTTAAGATTTGGTTGACTAGATCTTGAGTTGTAGATAAATCCGTGCACGCACACGCACACACACACACACACACACACACACACACACACACACACACACACACACACACACACACACACACACACACACACACACACACACACACACACACACACACACACACACACACACACACACACACACACACACACACATTTTTAAAAAATGTGATTTTTCGATGTTTTAGAACATTCTGAACACATTGGGCGCATTCAGCAAACCAAGCCGCTGAGTAGCAGTCGAACGTGATTGGCTCTAACTTTTAGAACCAACGAATCAACGCAGAGTGTTGATAAGACGAACTCAACAGTTGTGTCTGCTGAACGCGACCATTGGCATCGAAAACTAAAAAACAATTTTTTCTTCAGTCTTTTCTACCTTTATTTCATATATAATTGTTTAAGATTAGGTTAATTAGACCTAGTTTTATATGCAATTAAAGGTCTATATACGAGGTTTACGAAAACAAATAAAAAATTAACAAAGTAAAAAAGAAAGAGAAGGGATGTTTTAACGTTTTTTGTTTAAAAATGTTTTCAAATACATTTCGATTCAATATAGTTTTTATACACAAATATTTGACCTAGATTGCATTCCAAATATAAAATTGTAAATTCTTTTCATGTTTTAAGATAATAATTTACATACATATCTTAATGTGACATTTTCTATATTTCTTACATTATTTCTGATTATAATATTGTATGTACAAATAATTTATAAAAGTAAAATAAATTAGCAGAAAAAAATTAAAAAATGTTAGCAACATGATTAGTCGTCGCGTTCTAAAAATGAAAGCAAAGCAAATAGATGTTGCCAAACGATGTTAATGGCACAGCGTAATACAGCAACACAACTTCGTTTATTTAAGAGGTAGAAAGAAATAAGAGCATAGTTTATATATATATATTTATATATATATATATATATATATATATATATATATATAGAAATGCATGAATATAGCATTATTTATGTAACAAGAAACTTTCAGGATCTCAACTCGTCTCCGATCTGGTTAAGCTTATTACATCTGAAGTATTTGCGATTTTTAGTAATTATATATCTTTAATGATCAGAGTTCCAAAAGAATATCAAAGACGGAAAAAACGAGAGTTGCGCTACTGCATCATATACCATGTTAATAGCTACTTGATCATGCTATTTGATCTGTATTTGTAATCGCTTACTTTGGGGTCGTTTCGCGATTTTCTTGCTTCAGTGCTGGTCTTTTCCTGGGTGTCTCCACCCAATCTTTATCATCTTTGTCGCCGACTCCACCAGACAATTGCGCGTTTATCGGCGTCGTCGCCGCTGCTGTTGCTGCTGGAATGTTCGACGACGGCGCTGGCCGTTTGCGCGACGGCGGCCGCGGCGTCGTTGCCGCGGGCGGATTATGAGTCTGATTGCTAGTCACCGAATTCTCTACGCCACCTTTCATTTGCTTTTCCTGGTAACGTTGTAGTAACAACAATTTCTCCTCTATCTCCGGAGTCAGGTTCTCTTGTTTCAAAGCAGTTTTGATTGCTAAAATCATAAATAAATAAGAGCGTTTAGAGCAAGAAAATATTTAAGAAGTGTTTCTCGAGTAAGAAATTCTTACAGAAATATTTGCTATAAAAATTTATATAAAAATCTTTAAACAGATTTCTATAATATTCGTAAAGAAATCTATTTTTTATATGAGAAATACCTAAGAAAATTTATTTGCATAAAAAAAATCCTATGGTATAAAAAAATATTCTTGAAAAAAATTGTATGTAAAGCACACTTTATAAATGTATTTTGATTTTCTTGCATACTAACTTTGTTGAACATATTCTGGGGTCAATATAAATTTATTCGGCGCCGAGTCGCTTCCTTCTTTCACCGATTGCGATGATGGTTGCTGTCCATTAGCTATATTCGCTTTTTGCGTGTCGTCCTCTATTGCGTTTACCACGCGTCCCACTTGCTGAACGACCACTTTCGGTTTGTCCGCCGATTTTGGCGTTACCGCTTGTGGAGTTTCTGGAATAGTTTCGGTGGCACTTTGCGGCTCTAATAAAAAACAGATTCATAAAATGTCGCAAAATATTAATAATTATTTTGTCGAAAGTATTGTCGAAAGTATCCTTTCAAAAGAACATTTACCGCCAAATATTTGTCATTTCACATTTCTTAAAGAGTAACAAAAGTCGAAAATTTACGCACCACTGGTAGCCGACGGGGACATTGTAGACTGTTGCTGTTTTGGAGTTGACGATACTGGGGTATTTGTAACTGACGAAGTTTGAGAATTCTGAGATTGCTGATTGTTCGATGATTGAGCTGGTTGAACGGCCAAGTAAATCTTTGTTGGCCCCAAAACGCCTTGCTTACCGGTCGCTGCGTGTGCTGAAATCGATTTAAAACTTGTAATTTAATTTAACACACCGTTGTTAACCGTTTTGTCATTGTTTTGTATAGAAACTAACGACCGTGACTGGCTATTTTTTTTCATACAAGTTAATATTTCGGAAACAAAATTTCGTTTATATGCAAAAGATAAAAAAATAAACAAATTATGACAAAATGATGGATAAACACAATTACAAATCCTAATAAAAACTTTACAGTTTCAACAATTTGGCATGATGATGTAAACTATATGTTTCCCTAAACACGAGTAAATTTGTCACTGATCAATAACGTGCGGGCAACAAAAGACGAGTTGATGTCTCCGGGCAATATGTTAATATCAATTTACTCCTGGAGGAGTTTTTCAATAAATTTATAAATTAATTTTTAAAGACCCTTAAAAACCAACCTTTCAAAAGTTGCTGTTTAACTTGTTGCTGCACCATATTTAATTGCTGCGGCGTGAAATCCGAGCCTTGCAAACCCTGCAGCACAATCCGCGGGCCCTCGGCTGTACTGATAACTTGCGCTGTCACACACTTGATTACTGTGCCAGGTGGTTGCCCTGCTAATAAAGAAGCCTCGATACTGCCCGGAGTTGGAGTCGTGGCGGAACTCTGAGTCGTCGTCACTGACGCGGTAGAAACTGCGGTGGTCGTCGTCGTGCTCGTGTTAGTAGTTGCGACTGATTGCGCAACTGTTGAAGTTTGTGTGGCTTGCAAAGCTAGAAGTATAAGTGCACATTCTCAGTAGATATACAATTTTCATAAGATATAAAAATAAAACGTACTTTCTTTGAAATGCACATTCTTTGGTGAGCTTTTGAGTTAATCTTTTTATTTAAAAAATATACCAATAATTAACCACAGAGTAACTAACCTTGTTGTTTATTGGCAGCAACGGGACTTTTCACGAAAAAGCCACCATTAGCCGAGTTTACATGCACAATTTGATTGGACGCGTTACGTATTACAACTTGGTTGCCGATCGCAGTCAACTGGGCTTTGCCTGACGCCAATTGCTGAACCAGATTTGCGTTCGTGACCATTATCGGACTGCCGCTTATTACTTGACCACCGGAAGATATTACCTGCAATATTTTTATACAACATATAAGTGTAAATAATGTAGATGTAATATATGCATATATTTATTACAATTAACTCTAGAATTCGCGAGTCTTTGAAACTCTATAACATTTAATTTTTCATGTGCTTCTAAATCAAATTTTTTTTTCAATTTTCTAGAATTTATATAAATATTAAGTGATACTTTATTGAACTTAAATATATCGAATTTAATATTTTACTAAATTTTCAGCAATTTCTGTTAGATCACATATATTCGAGAATTACTTTATGATTTGACTCACGTTAACCGGAAGCATCATTACCTGCGCGGTTTGTCCTGTGTTGGTGACCACGATGGCATTCTTCGTTGCTTGAGCAGCTGTGGCGGGTGTCAGAGTCATGGTTGCGGATTTTACGCGTTGAACAGTTTGCACCACCTGAGCTTGTTGCGGCGTTTGTGCTTGTTGCACCGTCGAATTTGCCGTTGCCTTTGCAGTCGGACTGGTCTTAGTCGCAGTCGTACTCTCCGTCGCCGTTTTACTAACGGCAGTCACAGTCTTTGCCTAAAATATATCAATTGTAATAAATCAAGTTGTCGCATAAACATTTACGCTTGCGCGCGTTCGTATTGACCGCAATTTAATTTGTTATAGTTTTCTATATACAAGCTTATTATTTATTATTTTATTTTATCCCTTGAGTTTATATCGATTGGTTTCTATTGTATCGATTAATTATACATCTCATTTTTATACGCTCTCTTCTGCAAATTAGATTAAGAGTTTTTGAAAAATGTTCTTTTTTTTAATAAATTACTTTTGGAGTTGTAGATGTTGTCGAATTTGTTTGAGCGCCTTGTGTAGTGCCCATGGTTTGGCTTACATTCAGCACATGCAGTTTTCCATCCGGCATCTGAACCAACTGCTGGCCAGGCAACAGCCCGCGCACCTGCAACTTTCCGTCCGGCCCTCTGAGAATTTGCACTCTTTGCTGCACTTGCACCGGTGAAGCAGTGCCTGAAACATATGATTAAGACAATTAAGATAAAATTGTTTAAAAAGAGAATTTATATATTGCGCATCAATCTTTCGAGAACGAAAAAAAGATTTTTATCGTTATCGTTAAGCTTATTTTAAATAATAAGTAAACTTACTCGTTGGCGTCACCCTGATCAAGGATTGCTGGTTTACTCCTGGGGTTTGCGGCGTTTTTGGTAAAATACTGGTAGGGCCAGACACAACCTTGGTAGTTCCATCCGCAGCTAAAATGAAGCAATAGATCAGTTTATACAAAGTCAACTTCGTCATATGATCTTCTATGCGCTCGAACATAAGAGTAAATGGCTTACATTTCGTCATATAAATACGCCGTGTACCGATGAAAGTTTTGTTTTGCGTAGGAGTCGTTAAAAGAGAAGTCAACTGCGACTTCGTGCTATTCGGGTTCGCTGGAATCGCGACTTTCGAAACCAATTTGACGGTGCCATCTGAAAGTAACATAATCTCTTTTAATATAATTCTTGTCCTGGTCTACGTTGTTTTAACGAAGATCAAATATATATCGCTGTATACTGTGTACACTTCTTTTTCTTAGTTTTATCATACATAGTTTTGTCTTAGCTTACCGTGAGAGGAATTGGCTGTAACTTTGACGAGTTGGGTAGCAGGCGACGAGTTCGTGGACTGATTTTTGTAAGTCTCCAGAGCACGCTTCTGCTGATGAGCCGCCCGCTGTATACGCAACTGCTGTTCCATCTTTTCCTTAATCTCTTCCGGTGTCGCTTTACCGCTTACAAGCTGGTCGCCAGTTAGACCAGTCGTGCCAGCAGTGGCGACGGTGGTGACGGCTTTATTGCCGCCGCTGACGACCACTGATTGCGGTGCTCCTGAGCGACTCCTAGTAATAATCTGCGCATTAGCCTTCTCTAACCTGGAGACAGGACAGACACACCAAGCGGAGGGTTAGTTCCCAGTGGAAGAAAGCAAGCGGTTAAAGGTTTGGCGGTCAGAGCGTAAACAGAGACATGTTTCACAATTAGCACAATTTGTTGTCCTCGCAATCGAGAGAGATATATGCAAGGTAAAATATGCATTTTCAATTTTCTAAGATTTGTGATAAACTTAGAGTAACTTAGAGTAACACAGCGGAAGATCACATTATTAAAAAGAATCTGACGAATCTGTCGTAAATCTGGATAAATTCTCCGATCTTTAAAACTCTACCGCTCTTCTATATAATAATAATAAATAAACTTATAATTTCCAAATTTAATAAAATCTTTTTTTAGTACAATTAAAAAATTCAGATTATTCGTCAAAATTATTCCGATTAAATTAGTTTGACATTTCTACTAAGAGCAATATAAGAATCGTTAACGTCTAACATTCCTCAGCTGAAACTTGAGCAAGCTCAATGAAATCGCTCAACGGCATAGCAATTGTAAGATAAGAAGAATGTTTCAGAGAAAATTTCAACAAACGCGTTAAACACACAAAATAACATGCAAATATTTCGTTGTCACACACATGTTGGACCAATCTATACCTGTCGCCGTATTGTTTGATCTCCCATAGTTCCAACTTGTCCTCGTCGACCCATTCTTCAGTGACTTGTGGTTCGGTGCTCTGTGGAGATTCCGGACGTTTTCTTTTCCTCAGACCGCTCCTTATAGACGTTACCTCTGCAAAATTTTTGTACATGACGTCAATATAACTTTAAAAGAAGTTATACCTTAATATATAACCATAATAAACTGTTAGCTAAATTATAAGTTTTGCACGATTGGGAATTTATATAATATGTCATCTTCTATACAAACCTCTGACTTGTTTCGGAAGTTCGAGCGGAATAACGACCTTCCTACGTAAATACTGAGCTCTGTCGAGAAACTGCCCGACGTGCCGATGCTTCAATATCTCCAGTGACATGATCTCCGTGTCAGTTGTGATCTGATTCTTGCCGTCGGTGGACAACGGCTTGGCTGCCATGTCGTCCCATCTGAGACATGCCCAGAGTATTCTCAGCTGAATCGCAGCAGCAGCTAGCGACTTTAAACCAACCGTTCTGTACAGCCAGCAAGTCTTGAACAAGGGTCTGGGACACGGATACGGCCACACCGACAAATTTGCCTTGGCTTGATGATGAAACCCTTGCACGGGTATCTTACCACCGACGCGGGATAGTTTCCTCAATTCGTGCTGAGGAAGTATTAATATGCTGCGCTGCTTGTTCTTCGTACAGAAGGTCGAGCAGAGTGGATACTTGACTGGCGTGCGTTTTTTCTTACGATCGGCCATCGTAAACGCCACCTTCTTCAAATATACCTTACCCTCCGTCGCCGTCGTCGTATATATCCGTTCAGTCCCATCGGCGTGCAATTCTTTGACGAATGTACTTCGCTGTACTGTCCTTCCTCTACGGTTCACGATCATCACTGTCTTCGCACCACTCTTATTTGTCGTTGTGGTCGTAGTTTTCGAAGAGACGGTCGTAGAATTACGATTAACGGCAGCATGCTCCTGTGTTACGCCGTCCGCATTCTTCACTGTCTGCTGAGTCGTTGTAATAGTTGTGGTGGTTGTAACGACGTTACTCGTTGTGACGGTAGTCACGCTACTATTCTCCGTATGCTCATTCTCGAGCTTGATCTTCTTTGGAGGGGAAACGTCGTTCTTTGTCTTAGTCACATTCATTGTCACTGCTTCCTCGTTGCAGCGAGTTGCTGACGCCACTGCCGATTCCAAATCACGTCTGATCGCATCCTTTGACTCGTCCGAGATTTCCGTTTTCACGGAAGCCGCTGCGACCTGTGGCGAAGACAACGAGGAAGACGACTGATTGTTGTTCAGAATGCTTGCCCTGCGTACCAACGCGAGCAGCTCGCGCTTCAGCCGCGTCTTTCGCATGCACAAAGGCGAATAACAGGTGTCGGTACTCGGAGTGATGATCTGCGTGGTATTAATTTGCACGACATTGTTTTTGTTGGCGTTATTCATGTTACAATAGCGCGAGTAACAGCTGTCGCTCTTGCAGAGCTTCATTACAGTCGCGTATTGTAAGCGCACCTGCTGGATGCGCTTGCTAATCGCCGACAGCATTTCTTTCGCGGATGCAGAGGCGGCTGTTACTACCGTTTTGATCGCTTGCTTTGGTTGCTTGACGACAGGCGACGACAAAAGACCTTGCAAAGAGGCGTCCCCGCCACCGCCAACAGCGTCGCTATTATCCGTATCATTTTCTTCGTGATTTTCCATATCAACCTCTGAGGAGTCGCCACCCCCACCTTTCTGCTTTGACGTCTGATTCGCTTCTTTCGTCTTTACCTGCAAAATTTAATTTACAAACTATAAAGATACAAAATATATTATAATACATAATTTATAACATAAAATTTTTTTTATTGTCGGAGTTATATAGATTTGCATAAAACGACTACCAAATGATATAATTACACTTATTATTTAATGAAGACATATACTCACAGATTGCAATAACTTTCTTTCTTCCAAAAACTTCAAGTGTGATCTGCGAGGCAGGAAATCGTCGATTCTCGTCTTTTTCGCAACTTTTGGATAATGCAATCTTCCAGGACTGGTTAGTGCCTTGTTGATGTCGATCTCTTCAAACTGAGTAATCGGAGTAAAAACTTTTTCGATTTTCATGCCAGCTAAAACTGAAAAGAGATTTTTTATTTAGTGTTTTGTTACAAATAAAAGTCCTCTTTAAAAATACTTTCTAAATTATAAATATTAATTATAATTTTATAACAAATCTTTTTTATTGTATCAATTTAAATTCATCGAATTCGCTACATACATGACAGATTCATCTTCGTTTCTTGTTTGACAGATTGGGATTCCAGTTTTACTGATGGAGAAGGACCAACACCGTTCGTCTCGCCGTCGGTCGTAGACTCCTTTTTTATCTTTTCCGTATTATGTTCCTGATTTATCGCATCGCTTTCTACACCTTCTTCTTTGATTTCTTGTTTCACAATACCATTCTCCGTCTTACTCGGACAGTACTCCTTGATGAGGAATTCATAAGTGGGCGGGTCGAGCGCGAGAACTTTCAAGCCACCCTGATCCTTGATCTGTACCATAATTTTCTGTGGACCGGCGCGTAAGCCCATTTTCGTCATGTCCGAGAATCGGTGACGGCGTCTAGCCGATACCCAAAGCCAACCGCCTTGGCCATGCACCCGATATTCCTCACCCTTCTGCTTCCACACCTGATGCTTCAGGCCGAGTGTGTATTTGACAAAATTATAGAGTCGATTACGCTCTTCTTCGTCCTCCTTCTCCTTTTTTTCCTTCTTATCCTGGCGTTTTTTCTCCTCGCGCTCAAGTGCGGTCACCCGTTGCAGTTTTACATGGCCGAGCTGGTCGTGCCATACGCTCGCGAATACAACAGATTTGATGCACGCCTGCAGGACAATGAGAGTGCGCGCAAAGTCTCGCGGATTCACACACGCTCCCACCGCTGCGGTCCATGGTTTGCGCAGCAGTGGCCAGTTGGTGTGCATGAACGACGCCTGAATATTGCTTTCAAGCTGCAGAATCGTTTGGCGTAAGGTACTAACCAACAGGGCACGGGTACCCGTTAAACTGCCCACCCACTTGAATTCCGATGCTTGCGTGAGCGAAAACTTGTGCGACAAGTGACGTTTCTTATCGCGTTCCTCGTTTCTCTGAGTCTTATTTAGCGCAATGGGATTGGTGGTATAATGATTGACATACGACTTAAAGTTGTTGTCCATGCCCAATTTGAACAAGTGTGTGCCAGATGCAATTTGATGTGCCTTCTGACGCGTTACTCTAGTATTGCCATCGCTTTCGGAATCCTTTATACCCTTGTCTAGCTTCTCTTGCTCCTCCTTCGACAACGGTGCCATACTCCGTCTCTTTATATCGTCCATGTTAAAGGTTCGTGGTTGCAACGACCCAGTTTTCGATCTTGTCACGATAGTATGCTTTTTGCCTGAAACAAAAAAAAAAGATTGTAAACGTGACACGAATAAAATGCTACGAGTACATATAGAAAAGTTCAATTGTTTTATAGAAGCCTAATATTTGTTCTGCAAGAAATGTTTTCTCTTTTAATATGAAGGAAGCAATTTCTTTAACACACAAAGCTCAATATTACAAAATTCTATTGTAAAGCCTTACCGTCTTTTCCAACTTTCTCCTCTCCTTCTAGCGTCTCTTCCTCAACATCTTCAGACGATGACGTAGAGGCACTAGTTTTCGTATTTTTGTTCGTATTCGTCGCGGTCGACAGCGTTTCGGCGTCGACCTCGACAGTTTCGCCGATCACCTCAGGTACCTGTGTAACTGGAGTCGACTCATTACTGGATAATTTTCCTCCATTTGCGCCTTGTTCCATTACTGCTGTACGTTCATCGAGAGCATCTGCATTCTCATGCATCTTGCGTATCATTTCCTCTGCTTCCTGTCTCTGCTTTTCCTTCTTCTCCTCCTCCTCTTTCTCTTGTTTCTCTTGTCGCTCTTTTTGCATCTTTTGTATAAGATCTACAAAATATTTAAAAAATTATTTTTTAATTTTTTATTTATTTAGTATAATAATTTTTTAAAAATATATTTTTTAATACATATCTATATAAACTTTGTTATGCCGCCGTTGATTAAAAAAGATTAAAAAATTAATCGTTAATTAACGAAGATTGATCTTACTGTTTTCTATTTCCAGGTATGATTTCTTGTTTCCTTTGAATTGATTAGTGATGGTCTCTGTAAGCTCCATTTGACGGACTATTTCCTCCTTGTAATCCGACAATTCGCGATAAAGCGCTATTTCCATTTCATTTTGATCTAACACAAGCATCAGCTCTTCTAATTGCAAAGGTAAACTGTAATACCACACCTCGCCGTCTTCGCTCTCACTAGAAAATAAAACCACAATAAAAAATTTAAAAATTACGTATGTATATGTGTAAAATCGGAGCTTGTTTTTTAGTCTCTTGCCACTTCAGACTTGTTGCATATTTCGCAGATTTCTATATAATTTCCTTTAGTTTCTTATTTTGAATATATAATTTTATAAAATAAAATGAAAATTTTCTTGCTTTAATATTTGCTATATAAGCTATATAAAAAAATAATCAAAATTTTGTAAAATCTCAATTAAACACGCAGATACATTAAAATATGTCTTACACAAAAACTCTTCTTGCAAGAAACCAATATTTTCTGCCGTGTCTGTCAAATCCTAAATGCTCTTGTCTACACAGCGACCCATTCTTTTCGACATCGGGAATACAATCCACGACACCCGTCACTTTGTGAGCTTTACATGTACTACATTGCCAATCCTCAGTAGGAACATCGACCAGAGGCGGTTCTACACATTCTAAATGAAATACAGCTGGGCAAGTCTCGCAACACAACAGATCTCCTAGTCGATGGCAAACTCTGCAGTGATCGTCATAATGCATGGTTCCTGCAAAACATAGATATTGTCCATTCCATATTCTCTCTTGATAAATTTCGAGTATCTTTTTGCCATTACAAGATATTAGATTTAACTGAAATAAGTTTGAACTAGCTTCAAGATTCCCAAGATTTTACGAGCAAAAAAATAAATTTTTTTAAATTATCAAGAGACACGGTAGTGTCTCGCGCAAAGTACGCGCAGAGCAAAACACTACAGGGTATATTTACGCAAAGACACAGATTTGCATAAAATTTTACGTAAAGAAATTGTTATGAAATATAAAATCGCACAAATAAATAGCGTTCCTATAACAAACATATTCTTAAAATATATAATTCTAAATAATTTATATAAAACGCATATTCTTATAAAATGTATAAATTAGACTAAACTAAAAAATAGTTTAATTTCTATAAAAAATAAATATCTAAAATAGAGAAACCAAATCGTTTGCAAATAATAATTTATGAATTGTTAGAAACATTCAAATCAGATTTATTAAATAAATCAAAATTATATGTTAGTAGACAAATATTTAAAACCTAAAACATTCAGTTTGTGTTTAGTTTTATATTTAATTTGAATAATTGACTAAAAATATTAAAATAAGCAACAATGGCCAGTATTCATAATCAAATCTTATTTCAAGACCGCCTTAAGTAATGTCGTAAGTTGCTAATACGGCCATTTCATTGGCTGAACGAAGTCTTAAGACTGCCTTTGACCGGACTTAAGACGATCTTGGATATAAGATCAGACTATGAATACCGCCCTATCAGCATGGACACAGTAAACTTTTTCCTTGCTGATTTTCAATAATTATGCTACATTAAATCTGTATACAAAAAAGCACGTATTTAAGAAATAACATATGTGAAATGCATTTTATTGTACCTTCATGCAATAGATCTTCTCTCACTGGGTTTGTGATTAAAAATTGATCTGTTAAAAACTGTAGGACCTTGATTCTATCCTCGATGGCAGTAAAAGGATATTCAGTGGTGGCTAATATCTGTAAAATGTTCTGATCGAAACTCTTATCGCTCTCCACGTACGAACGCAGCACCTCTGGCCACGTCATAGAGTCCACAAAATACAGGCTAACGTTCACCGAATCCTTTTGATCCAATGGACCGAAATGGGTCTGCTGCGAGTCCTCCTCTCGCAGCAGCGCCTTGATCAGCATAATGTGAATCTCCGCAAGCAAGTTGGTTTGATCGTCGCACATGAGGGCGGCGCAAAAGTCCTCAAATCTGAAGCAGGAGAGGCGTACCAGGGTGCGAAAGTGCCTGAGTACCTCGTAGATGGAGAGCAACGACATGACCAGTTCTTTAGGGACCAACAGATCGTCCGAGGATTTGGGTAACACTAACGGGGGCAGTTCTCTGTTCTGCAGCCACAACGGCTCCGGACTGGGCGGCCGCTGTTGGGCGAGCAAAGCTTTTCTGGGAGTGCCACTGGTGGTGCTGTAGCTGGACAGCGAGAAGTCGCTGTCACTCGACGGATCGGGTTCCTCCATGCTCTCCGAGGTATCCATGTCGCTCGGCATTGGCTCCTCCTCCGGCTCGCTCTTCTCGCTGGATTCGTCACCGAAGTCGGAGCCATAATGATACTCGGAGTCATGGTAGTCCACGTTGGGATTGTAGCCGCGACGCTGATAGGCACCACCTGTAGCTCCGGCGTGGCCGCCCTTGCGGGAGTGCCGTTCGCGGCTGTTCCGCGACTTACGCTGATTCCTGGTGCTGCGCTTGCTGCTCTCCTCGCTCTCGACCGACGGCGACGTCGGCCGGGACGCCGTCGGCGTGCTCGGCTGCGAGCCCGGCGTCTCGGCGCCACCGCTGCCTAGCGCCGTCCTGTTCTGCAGGTACTTGGGCTTCTTCATCAGGTGATACTGGAACTTCTTCGGCCGTTCCATCACCACGGACTTGGGCGGGCGCCCCCGCCTCTTCGAGCCCCTGCCCGTCATTATTGTCGTGCGTCGCCGTGGTCCTCCCGATCGTGATCGTCGTCGTCGTCGTCGTCGTCGTCGTCGTTGCCGCCGGCACCGGCGCCGTCAACTTCGTTTCGGAATGCGGGGGAACTGGGGCTTACCGACCGGACCTACCTTGCTAGTTCAGCCTTTCCCTCCTCCCGCTCACCTCGTCTGCCACCTCTTTCGTCTCTCTCTCTCTCTCTCTCCACTTCTCTCCTCTCCTCTCCCTAGTCTCCTCGCCTCCTCACTCAGCACGTGGCGCGCGTGCTCGCACGCTTGTAAACAAACACAAGTGACATCGCCGCGGCAACGAGCTGGATCCGTCCATGATGTCCGATGCACTCTGATCTTTGCGCCATTTCTTACGGGCCCACGGTCGGTTTCGCGCGGTCACGTGACCAAACACAATCGCCGCTGCCGCCGCCGCGACGCGATGCCCTCGCGGCGATGCACACCATCCGCCGTCGCCGCTTTCCGTCACACCCGTATGCCCGTCGAACGTCCTCGTACGCCGCGTCGTGCGTCCCGCGAAAAAAACCACTCGCCAAATTTGAGATAGCGAAATCGGCGACGCGAATTACGCCAGAAGGGGGTCTCTAGCTGCGCGCTGTGGTGGTGGTGGTGGACGGTAGTTGTCGACAGTGGCGGCGGCAGCGTCGTCGTTGTCGCTGAATGGCGGAGCGGTGCGTGATAGCGGCGCTGCAATTGGCTCACCGGGCCGACGCCATGTCGGCCGTTCGGCGATCAACTACGATGAAAAAGACGATCGTCCGTGGCCAATGGCGCGTCCCGTTCGATCCCGACGGTCACGGAGTTCCACGGGACGTTCTCGGCGAACGCCAATGACACGCGTCGGGCTTTGATAGCGGCCGCGCGTCGCGCGACTGCAGAAAAAAGCTCGATTCCGCCGAGACGCTCGCGAGCTCCAATCGCCTGCACCGTACCTTCGCTGGGTTCCTGTCAGATCGACGTCCGCGGTAGATGGCGGCACGCGCGCGTTCGAAAAAAAAACGCAATTCTAACCGCAATCCCGTGGCACGGGACGACGCGCGGCAGAGACGCGGGCACGGACGCGGACGCGACGGCAGAATCGTCGATCGCGAGCAGAGAACGGAGAAACGCGATCCGCTCTTCCTCCTCGTCCGCGATCACTCCAAGGTGGATACGAGCCCGGATCTCGGATGCGCGCTCGCTTGGACTCGTTGCCAGAGGACACTACCGACGACGCGGCGCCGCCATTTTGCACGTTTCCTCGATCGATAACCTCTTGTTTCTCACGATTGCTGCCTTTCGCGAAACTGCATTTTCGCAGATCAGATCAGAGATCTCAGGATCTCGCGATTATTTTGCTCCGATTCTTTTTTTACGCTCGCTCGCTCGCGAAACCCGCGAGTTTTCTAATCAATCACCTTCGTCGCGCCATCTACCCTGGAGATTCGAGAATTCCTCAAGCGTCGCCGCCGAATGGCGGGATTGAGGTTACCGGCGGAGCGCCGGCGCTCGCACGCGCTACCTGGCGCAACCGCGTCGTCGACCGTGACGCCGCGCGGCAACGTGGCGCCGACGCGAGGCGCGAGGGCACGCGAGAGTGCGCGGATTGTTTTCATTGCGAGTAGAGTAGATGATGTGCGAGCACGCGACGATGGCGACGAGGACGTATGGGATGTATCCGGTGCGGCCGGTAGTCGACCTACTCCGCGAGAGTGCAATTTGCGGACGCTTTTCGATGTACAAAATGCGAAATATTCACGAGGACGGACTTGACGACCGTTGCCCCGACGTCGCTGCCACCGACGTCGCCGACGCCGTCGACCTCGCCACGGGAGCCGAGATGCCCGACAGCATTGCCACGCAGGTTATCCGCCTTATGCAGGTTTCCGTCTTTTCGTTTCCGTTTTTTCGTTTTCGCTTGGCCGCTCCTCGCGGCCGACGCACCGTGCCCGCGCGCCACGGCCGACGGCCACGCTTATCGCGCTCGCGCGAAGAGAACGAAAGAGCGAGTGACATGACTGACTCCTCCCGAAAATTTCCGCGGGCACACTGATCCGCGATCGACCATCGACCGGGAGAGCGGAGCGTTGCTGCGGTTCTCTCTCTCTCTCTCTCGCTCTCTCGCTCTCGCTCTCGCTCTCTCGCTCTCTCGCTCTCGCTCTCCGCCTCGGGGGGGGCTTGATCGATGTGTCCCTCCCCCCTGGGATCTCATTTTTCGAGACTCTCGGGGAAATGTCGACGGTCTCTCGTCTCTCGCGGAAATTGGTCCAGGAAGAAGGTCCGACTGAAATACGGCGTGAACGCGCGAACAGTACCGTATTTCACGGCGGTGCGGACTATTTAACTTCCGCGCGCGCGAAAGCGCGAGACGCGCGATATTGTCAAAAACGCGAACACGAGCGCAAAGGTCGGGCAAAACATTCGGAATCGACCGCGCCGTTAGAAACGGGGGTTAATCCGCCGACGTCATTAATAAGTAGGTGATTTTTGGCCGACTCTGCTATAAGCGACCAAGGTGTCAAACTGTACAGCCAGCACCAATAGCAACCTTGGTATATGTGCCAAGCCGTATCAAAAATTTCCAAAAATCACCTAATGTTATTGTTATATTAAAGTAATCCGCGAGTTGTGAGAAAGAAAGAAAGAGATATTGTTTACGCTGGCTCTCCATGATTGTATTTAATCGTTAAAAGTTTCATCAACAGCATGGTAAATTTAGCGTAAGATAATTTATCGTGCAGTTACTTCTAATATTGCGTCAGATAGTTGAAAGTTTGTTCTCCTCGTTTACGTATCTAAATTATTGTAGCAACGTTGTATAGAGAAAAGAAAGTATTATATAATGCAATTATTTATTTTATATGAAATTCTAGAATATCATTTCTTTGGTATCTACTGTATGACGTTCAGCACATGTTTTGCTTTTTTTCTAATTTCTTATTTGTTATTCTTTTTGTTCTTATTCTAATGTGAATGGAGAGAAGAATCTTTTGTTTAAATGTTATCCATGTTATTGTTAGAGTCAAACATTGTATGTATAAATCTAGAACAATGTGTGTGCACATTTTTTTTTATTGATATTTTTTTTTAATCCTTCAGTAGATTTTACATTTGTATTACTAGCTAGTATTGTTAGCTGCAAGTATTATAGCACAGATATTATATTAGCCCAATTATATTTGCTACATTTTGTTTTATGTTTATTATAATTTAACACATTTTTCGAATTTGTCATGATATAATATAAATTTCTTTAGCATTTGTATATATTATGAATATTGGGTTCAAATATTGTTGAATAAACTTTACATAGAACAAAATAATATACAATATAAATAGTACTTATATTGCAATTAATTATGTTTTTTCTAGGCATCTAGGTCGGAACACGGAACGTTGGAAGCTAGGCAAGAAAAAGTTCTTGATCAATTGGCAGAACTTAAAAAGCAGATCTATAGACTACAATGTGTCGTGAAAGAGTCTTATCAGAAACCTAAGAAAGATTTGGTCCCAGTTCAGGTTAGCAATTATTGTATTAAATATAATTGCTTGCTAAATACTAATGCCTAGTATTTAATTTATAATTACAGTTAATGCATCATTTGCTTTGTCAGCTGTGATACAAATGAACTTTTGTTTAATTGTCGCCCGAGAGATCAACAAGCAATTGTCGTATATTTACCATTTACAGAAACCAATCTTCGTCGACCTAGTGTTAAATGTGAATCCAAGCAAGCCGCCATATTCATTACTCGCTTTACAGAAACTTTGGAAGGACACTAACTTTAAAGTGAAAGCGTATACTCATTCTACTACAAGGGGTCAGATACCTATTGTTTTTCCTGAAACTACTAATAATATCGCAAATATCGTAGATGTAACATTGATATGGAAAGAAGGTAAGACGTAAATTTTTATCGGTCTTAAGAAAGGGCATCCTCATAACAGTTTATTCGTTGATAATTTAGGATGTATTGAAATTTTGGAAAGTAAGATGTATTCTTATAATCAAATTTTTAATCACTTTTTTATCATCCATTCGTTAGCAAACTTTTCTTTAATAGTTTATAAGTATTCCATATTTGATTAAATTCCTTTCTTTCAGTTTCGAATATGGAAGTTGTCACAAAAATTTCTCATTCTTGCCCCATAAAGGGCGAAGTCAATTTTCTCAGATATGTGAGCAGGATGATAGAATTACATAATTACGAAAGCACATGCTCACAACCACATACATTAGACTTCGCGCTTGACTTCGTTAATTCGTTATACAATGAGCGACGTATAGAAAAGGGATTGCTTGTATTAGCCCGTGACTTTGAGAAATGGTCCTGCAAGGGTGGATTCAACATTGTTGACATTGCAGTCTGGTCTCTAATTAAACAGTTTCCTGGAACAAGTTTACCGCCGACCCTTCGCGAATGGTATACCCTATGCGAAACAACTTTTACAGAAACATAAATCGTGACAAATAAATCGTTTCTCTTTTATAAAAACTTTGATATGTTAATAAATGGATATGAAAATATTGTTTATTTATAAGAGCGTTATTGATTTATACTTACATGTGTCCATCTGATATAAGAATTCCTTACCTCGTTGGCGATATATATATAATCGATAAAAAATTAAATTAATAAATTAGTAATGTAGATGTCCAAAAATTAGTTGTCAAAATTATTAATTTTTTGTCGTTCACAAATACGTTTCAAATTGGTAAATAAATTCGGTAAATCAGCGTGATGTAGAAAAATTTCCAAAATGGCATAAATTTTTATTAAAAAATTAACAGATTTCTTCTCAGTGTCCTATACGATTAATATTACAGCTGATTTTTATACTTTTATGTCGTTCCAAATACGCGCGTGGAAGTATATAAATAAAATTAAATTTGCACCAAACGTTCACTGGCAGTGTCGCGGAAACAGTGGGCGCGTTCAGCAGACCAAGCCGCTGAGTAGCATGCAGTCGAACGTGATTGGTTCTTACTTTTAGAATCAACGCAGAATGTTGATAAGATGAACTGAACGGTTGTGTCTGCTGAACGCGGCCATTGTTTCTGTAGAAACATTTTTTACGAAAAGGGATTCGCTGCATCTCGCGACGTTTATAGAACTTTTTTTTTCCTAAAAAAAAAAAAAAAATGATAATAATAATAATAATAATAATAGTAATAAAATTATATCTAAATGCATATAGCGAGCCTCGCGTAAAACGAATGATTTATGAAATACGAATCGGTAATAGTCTTTATTTTATAATTAATATGCAATCGTCGTAGTTCCATTCGATATTGAATTTTGGACGTATGTTAAACGAGAATGTTTAAGAAGATGTGAATATTGCGTCTCAGTAACTATGATATATCTATGTACAATAAAAGCTCCATATTTATTTGCGTATTTCCTATAATATTCACGGACCTAAGATGATCCGCTTATTGCAGGATACAACGAGGATAAAAAAATAACATTTCTTAATAGTTCCTAGAAGCAATTCTTATTTTAAAATAAGAAAAAATTATAGGAAAGATATATATACATTTTTTTTATTTTTTATGTGTGTATATATATGAAAAATAAAAATTGTGTTTATGTGTATGTGTAAATATATAAATTATAAAATAAAAATTAATATTAAAAATATATATTATACATATACTTTTTTATATCTTTTATACTCTTTCTACATATATTTTATTTTTCGGAATCGCAATTTCCACGTTTATGACGGTTTAGCAAAATGTAAGTCCCGCGAATATGGAGCTTTTACTGTATATCACAAAACGCGAATAGATATAGTCCGCTCAATACAATGTGTAGTAGCATTATACAAAATCTACATTCTTACGGAAAGATATATAACATATTTACAAGCGTCTGACGTAGCGCAAGTACGCCAGCGTAAGAGCGGATTTTATACAGTGTCCCACGTACAGTGTCGCGATTTTCACAATAAAAATCCTCAATGAATTGATAAGATGATATGATAGGCCAACGATTGCAACGTTAATTCTGAATTGATATTTGCTTCTTTTGAAAGCTCTGCAATATTGCGAATACACGATAACGCGATTATCCGCTCACAAATGCGTCTGCGATAAATACCTTCGAAAATGACAAGACTCTCAAAACTGAATTATGCGTGTAACCGTGTACCTATAATCGCATACCTGAGAGGTAGAACGGGAATAAGACCGAAATATCTGTCGAAAAAAAAGGAATAATTGGACTTACACTCTTCTACTCCGCAGGCCCGAAATTTGTGAAACATTCGTATGAGATCCGTATGCTAGCTGTTTGGATCCTTAAACTAATCCGAGAAAGTACAAAAGTGTCTATTAAATGCAAATGAATGTCTTATCGAGAATTATAAATAATATATATATCAATATATCACAATACGAAGATGCCTCAAGCTTCTCATAAGTTTGCTATAAGTCTATGCCGTCAGCACGCGCGAAACACGTGTTTCTCCGACGTAAGTCTTTCGCTCTATATGTATATGTATAAAAAAAAGAGACTTTGCTCGAAGCGAAGTAGTTGCGACGGTAATTTTGATATCGATATATGAATAAGAAAAAAAAGTTTCTGTCTAGTCTTGGTAATTCGGTTAATTAAACGAACGACGAGAAACCGGGTAGCGGCGCTCTCGATCTGGCCATGTTGTTCATGATAATCTGACCGCCGTTTAGACTAACGACCGCGCTGCCTTCCGGCTCAGAGTCCGTGTACGATGAATAGTTCCGGACGGGTTTCTGCCGTTTCCACGACTGTCTCAACGAGTCGTTCACGTTCGCGTAGTGATTCACGAAGGAATGTGGATCGGACTGCACGCTCTCGTTCTCGCTCTCAGAACCCTGTGAAACAAAAGCAGGATTAAGATTCTCTTCGTCAGAGAATCTTACGCATTGTCCTACATTTTAACGAAGAATCACCTGGGAATCGGTGGAACTGATTTCGGAGGGTTTCTCCGTGACGCTGCTGTCGTCGGGATTCTCATCGTATCCCTTGAGACTTTCCTCGTCGCTGTGATAGGCGACCGATGCTGGGGAAGGCCTGGGGGGCGATTTGCCAAGCATCGTCGGTGGTGGAGGATGCATCGCCTTCCGGGCCAACGTATTCCTCTTACCCAGAGTGCCGCTTGCCGTGTTAACGGAACCACCTCCGCTCTGGCGCGATCTGTACAATTCCAGGTCCGACTCCTGCCTGTCATCCGCGTCCATCGCCATCGACTCTTCCAGAGTCTTTTGTGCCTCTTCTGTAATCATTTATATTAATATTATAAATCTATCTGTATCGAATTATATTACAGAAAAGCGATCTATTAACATAATCTAATTTTTCATAATTTAAAATCAATTTATATATGTTAAATTCAACTTACGTTTGTATTTGTAGCTTT
Source organism: Temnothorax americanus (assembly GCF_048541705.1). Lineage (NCBI taxonomy): Eukaryota > Metazoa > Arthropoda > Insecta > Hymenoptera > Formicidae > Temnothorax > Temnothorax americanus. Next base: position 874,115 of record NW_027509721.1, read on the forward strand.
TACTTTTCACACATAATACTGCTATGACCATAATGATAATTATAATTGATATAGCGGCTAAAGTGACCATGAACCAGGTCTGCCTGTAAAACGGCCTGTGCTGCAGATATGCGTATTCCAGGTACAGTTTCGATGGCGTCAAAATCTGCATAGCGATAAAATGATTTTATTGTATTAGTAAAATGTACCAGTTCGCAACAAATTTTATCTTCAAAAATAAATATATAAAAGTGTAATATTCAAACAAGTAAATTTAATGTCCAGACGAATAGCTGTTTCTCTTTAATTAGACTTACCGTTTCAGAGGAATACGCTGGATAGCTAATTCCATAACGATTGTACGATATCACTCTGAACAAATACGATGTGGACGGCAGTAAGTTTTGATAAGACACAGTATACTCTGTCAGTGGTCCGTTGCTAGTACGAACTATTGTCTGCCAGCGCGTATCGTCTACAATTACATACATAAACTACTTTATAATCTTTAAATTAGTAGGCATTTTCTAAAGGAAAAAAATTATTTCATTTGGGTACGCATATCACGATTACATAATCAATTTTTTAAATACAGGATCTCATTTGTACGACAGGATTTTTCAGTAGCAAATTCTTCGATCAATTTCGAGTCAACTTTTCCTCAAAACTGTTATTTCAATATTGTGCATCTCTATGAGTGATTATAAATAAAATTTTGCAGCAAAAAATCAACTTTATATAATTTACTTATTACAGTAAAAAAACATAATTTATTTAAACTAACTGAAGAATATATATATATATATATATATATGATATAACACAATTAGACATTCATTTTTCTTTTGAGATTTAACTCGCCAGAAATCCTCCACTTTCAATATTATTAATCACTCGATTAACTTAGCCCTGATATTTTTCTTAAAGAACAGTTGATTTCAAATTAATCAGAGAAGTATTGCTAAAAAATAATGCGATAGAAATGAGATACTATGTATAACAAATGGGTAGCTAGGAGTTCGTATTATTTTGGTGACTAATTGGTGACTTTAACACTTTGAGTGCCGTCCGTTTTCTGCGTAAAATTCTTTGAAGAGTAAGTAATCGGTTATTCTCAAGACTCCATTTTGCTATTATATGACATATGCGGAAAATATATGTCGTGTGTATATATCGTCTGCACGCAAAGTGTTAAAAAAATAAGATTAATTGCGGCGGAGAAAGAGGGGGCGATCTAAATAACAAAAATTGCGGCGTTCCCAACAGATAATACAACAAATCATCACGCTAATATAATCAATCACTGGACCGTTTCTTTGTCAGGACAAGTATACACGATATGTTATAGCGCTATATATATATATCTCCGAAGTAATATTAAATAAGTTGATATATCTTCAGTAAAATTCTGGTTGAACGTATAAAATGGGTTTCTGGCGACGTCATGCTATGACATTATCATGCAAATTATTGGAAATACCAAACGATCACGGCACATATGGTATGTACATGTATAGTAATGTACAACGGGCTGTCAAAAGCGATATTGTTACGCTAACGGGGATCTCACTATAAAAATCATCTAATGCAATGACTGACGCTCATTGTAGTTACGTGCGTTGACACTTACAATGCTGCCATTCTTCCATCGCTACAGTTATAAAAAAGACGGTATTAGTGTTAGCAGAACCGATAATCGAATCGGACGCGAATGTGAAATAATATGACGAATTACGCGAAATTTGTTTTATAAATCACTCTATGGTTGTAAATTATCGTTTTGTAAAATTGCAACGTTAACAAATATGCACGATGCGCCGAATTTATTTTATAAGCTAGATAAATTTATTTTATAAGCTAATTAAAAAAATTAGTTTACATTAAAATTATTAGACATTTTTAATTTTCTGCCGTTGCAATTTCGATAAACAGTAGCACAAAATAGTAGGAAATTTTGAATAGATCTCGTAACAGGTTTTTTCGACTCCTGTTATGTAACTAAATATGTAACAACTATTGTATAAAGATCGTGTATTTACCTTTACGACGAGTCTCGATGTAATAACCGAGTATAGGACCTTTGCCGGAAGCCCCGTTGGTCCACTGCAGTTCCACGCTGGAAACCGTCTTGGTCACGCCGAGATTGCTGGGCGCCATCGGCGAACCTTCTTGCGGACCAGTCGTAACATTGCCGGATACCGGCGGTCCAAAGTCGATCGTTTGCGCGCGAACCATAAAAGTATACGTCACCTCCTCCTCCAGCGGCTGGATAAGAAGACTCGTCTCCGTCACTTTTTGCTTAACTTGTTTACTGAAACCTTAAATAAAACGTCGACAAGTCAGCAAAAGAAAAGGATATGAAATATATCGTAATATCTTTACGAAGTGACTCTAATACGCGCATGAATTTTTCTCGGAATAAAATTAACTCGTTCATTTATAAATAATATATAATATACGTAGATATATATTAAGTAAAGCGAAATACAGAATGCTCTGATGATTGTAAATCGAAAAAGTAATAATAGTGTATAAAAAGATAAAGTATAAAGTTAAATTCTTGATGTCAAATACTGTGATCTTTTTAAAGGAACATTAATTTATCTTACGGTCGTTTTGCTCGGCCGTTTCATATGTGACAATGTAACCAACTATCTCGCCGTTGCGTAATTTCGGCGGCTTCCAAGAGACGCGCAAGCTGGTCATGGTAATTTCGTTAAATTGTAAATGATATGGCGGTCCTGGTATGTCCTGCAATTACATCATGTTTAATTTAAATACCGTTTTGTAAATATTCGAAGTTGAAAATCTCGATATTGTTCGAAACAGTTACGACGCAGCGTCAGAAAATTACCTGTTTCGTTCTCACAGTAATTGGCGGAGATCGTGGGCCATCTCCAGCTGGATTAAACGCTAAAACTTGTATGCGATACTCTGTATACTTGTCAAGAAAGACTAAATTGTGCGCCAAACAAGACGCTGGAACAACTTCTATCTCTTCCTCCTGTTTTTTCTCTAAGTCCTGAGGAGAGTCAGTCACCAAATAAAAAATCTGCAATAAAACAAATATCTGTTATAATAAATACAAAATAATACAGATAATGAACAAAGTAAGACTGTAGTATCAATTTACAATAATTAATCTATACTTAATATAGGCAAAACAAAGAGCTATTAATTTGCCATGATTATAATCTATTATTGAGTTTATAAAAGCAATATATAGAGCGATTAATCTGTTGCTAATTAACTGACAATGAGCGAAATAATTATTACCTTATATCCTAGTAAATCACCATTTTGCATATTGGCTTGGGGAGGTTTCCAACGCAAATGGACTTCGGTGGAAGAGATGGGCTCGGCTTTCAGGTGTTGGGGCTCTCCCGTAGGAACCGCTTCCCCCACGTACACGGTGACCGGCGGACTTGGCGGGCCTTCGCCTTCCGAGTTAAATGGTAGCACTACAATCTCGTAATATCGGTCCTCTGTTAAGTCGCTTAAAACCATTTTCGTTTGCTGCAACAAAGTGAGGGTGGATTGCGTTAGTTAGAACCAAAAGATACATACAATCGATCTTGATATTATATCATAAATTTAAATTGACATTATCAAGAAAATATATCTATGTTTTAAAGATATATTATACACTCACTTTGATTCCCAGAATCTCTTCTTTCGGCGTTGCCTGAAGAGGCGTCGGGAAATCCGATACCGGCTGATAAACGATACGATAACCACCCGTTTCATAATCACCGCTCCAATGCACTTCGTCGATCATGTTCCAATGAACTTCGACGCTGGATGTTGTTATCGGTACAACTTTCAGACCAGTGACACCCTTTGACGGCGCTGTAAGAAATGTGATATTTTTGCCAGTGTTAAAAAATTTGTTCGAAGAAAAGTGGAAAGAACAGAGATTTAAAAAATGCCGAGAAAGAATTTAAATTTTCGTTTCCTGTAATTTTCCTAATTTTTCTAATAAAGCTGTCCTTTCTAATGTTTCATTGAGCGTCTCGTATTATTTTATCTTTGATACATACCTGCAGGCAGAGTTTGTACTTGAGCGGACTCATTACTCCACTCTGAAGGACCTATGTCGTTGGTAGCCTGAATGCGAAACTGATAGTGCGTGTAAGGCTTTAAATTGTTAGCCGTGTAAGACGTCAGAGTGGGCTCCACTCTCTCGGGGATAATTTGGAACGGTCCGGAATTCTCCGACTGTTGCACTGTGTAATATCTATCGGAACAAAAGAAGGGATTGATATGAAGTTTAACAGGTAGAGGTCGATCGTATGCGAGAAAGATATTAGTACCTTAACGGTGCAAAACCGTCTCTGCCTGGCGTCCAGTTAAAAGTGATCTGACGACTCTGGATCTGCGATTTGCTTACTTGTGGTACTGACGGCGCTTGAGGACGTTCTCTGTTGTTCGTGGTAAATACAAGCGCGTAGGCCGTCTTACCCCAACCCAATCTCGTCTGCGCCGTCACGGAGAACATGTAATACTGCTCGGACTCGAGTCCGGTGGCTCTGCAAGTGATTATCGTGATATTTAAGGAGGTTGTAAGGAGAATCATGTCAAAAATTGCAAACAATTTAAAAAATGAGCTTCTTTATAAATAATGTCAACATGTAATTTTTTTAGATTTTTTAACCCGTTAGTTTCTGAGAACATTTATTATACATATAACAAAGTACGAGATCTTTTTATGAGTTCTAATGGGAGACTCAATGTAGCATATTAATTATCAATTAAAATGACTATTAAGAATGTTAAGAACTAAATAAATTTATGTTTAATATATAAAGAATATCATACTAAAAGTATCTTCAAAAATTTGAAAAATATAACCACATAGTTTTTTCGCGATATTAAAATTTGCACTACACAGTAAAACTGCAGTAATAAATCGATATCGATACGTGTATTTAATTGAAATTTACTTAAATATCGCAACAAAAATTTAGCATAAAATAAACAAACTTTTTTTATGTTACACCTGAAATACGTCGGTTTCAAGTGCTCCGCTGTATAAAATACATGTAGACAATTATGCGATAAAACTTTTACTGTGACATAAAAGTAACATTACAAAATCTTGAACTTTGTTACAAATATTTTCAAAAATTAACTGATAAAAAAATCTAAAAAAATTTACACTTTAACTCACGATCTTATTACTATTTTTAATCGATCTAATCCTAAAATAATCTTTTACATTTCAATCTAAAACATGGAAATCTTATGATTTAAATCGTAAACTGAATAAAAATTTTCTAATCTAATATTTTAGAACTCACATTTTTAATTTTTATTTTATTTTAAATCTGTAAATTTGAGATGTAACTTTTTATATAAATGCGATGTAATTAGGTCTATAAAATCCCAAGCAAGTACAGATAAACAAAGGGAAAAAAGTCTTTGTACCTGAAGGTTCTGTCTGACGCCGGGAATTCTTTAGAAAATTGGCGATCTTGGCTGTTGTTTAAATGAAACATGACTTTGTATGCAAGAATCTCTCCGTTGGGATCCTCTGGTGTGTCCCAGATAATACGCGCTGTGGTCAAACTCACGTCGGGAAAAGATACATTAGACGGTGGACCAGGAGCTGTGATACAAAACAGAATATTATAGAATTATCATAGAAAATTTCATTCTTTAAAATATTAATTATAGTATTATCATTGAATTTCATTCTTTTTGGCTTTACTACATGTTACAATTCACATGTATATAAAACAAAATATACATTTATTGTACTACATCATAATAATTATATTATTAGAACATAATCTGTGCCACACACGTTATATCATCTCAGTTGTTTTTGTTAGCAAAGATTCAATTGCAATAAATTTTCACTTACTGTCTTCAAAGGTCTGGACTCTCACAGGTGGGATGCTCAGTGCCCCATCACCAAGTCTCGTGTAGGCTAAAACCTGCACGTGGTATTGGACAAACTTGCGAAGCTCCGTTAAGGTAGTTGTGAAAGTGGTATTGCTGGGAATATTCTTGTACTGGAAGGTCGATCTGGAATTCGCGCCGTAGTATACCTTAAAGCCTTCGATCTGCCCATTTTGATGTTCCATGGGCACGTCACCCCATCGCACTAAAATAGTCGTAGAAGATGTCGCATTTGCTTCTACGTTAATCGGCCCCAGAGAAGGAACTGAAAGATGTCATGTATCTTTACAAGGTGTGTGAAAAATGTTTCACACAAAATCGACTGTATCATCTGTTTTGCAAATGTTTGAGTTTCAAGAAATAATTACATTAATGTCAAATCAATTATTAGAAACCAACGTACATATATATATTAAAAAAAATTATTTTATTTCTAGTTTAATTGTACAACTTTATTTTTCTAACGTTCTTTTAAAATAACTATATTCGAAAAATTGCATTTTGAAGAGTTGCTTCCTTTTTGCGTAACTACGTACTTATATATATAAAAGACATACCTGATTCACGAGTTCGTTCGATGGCTTTTGGACTCGTCATTGAAGAACCGACGTCGTTGAACGCTTGCATCACTATTTCATAATCAGCGTACTCCTCCATATTTTCCAAAACGTATGAATTTGCGGTGTGATCGTCGATAATACTACTCTTTGAGACGTTCGATCGCACTTCCGTATAAGTAACATTGTATCCTCGTGGATTTCCGTACCATTCTATTTGTTGCAATGGCTACGCAGAAAACAATACAGTTTTTACAATATAATCTCTCTAATCGTTATTCTTCGTTGATAATTAATATAGAGATAATATTTTTTATAATCCGGTAACGATACTTACAATCCACCTAACACGTAACTCGGTGGCATTCATCGCGCGGACCGTGACGTTTTTCGGGGGATGAGAGGGTGGTGCCTGAATCGTCTGAAACTCTTTGGTCGGCTCGGAAGGCTGCGAAGCACCGACGACGTTGTTTGCAATTAAACGAAGTTTGTATTGCATGAAGGGAGTCAAACCATCGACGGTGATTGTACTAGCGTCGGGATCGGACACTTCGTAGATATTGTACCACGTCGAGTTTCGCGCCGTTTGTGCCTAAGAAATCGACAACAATTGATCTCGCATATTACTTCTTTCGATTTATTTTCTGTTTTTCATCTATCGCGTTATTCTATCACATTAAATTTTTTCGATTGTCTTAAGAATGAATCTTATAAAATTCATGAATTAGTACTACTGAGAACGTGATATTTTTCAGATATTTTGAGCCTTAAAAGAGTAAATAGATAATAAAACATTCAACATAAAATAAATTTTACTTCAACAAAATTTTATTATATATGAAAAGATGTAACGAGAATAATAATTTTAGATTATTTCAAAAGGAGTATTGACTGTAGATTGACCAACCTGCACTGTCCACTTTGTGATGGACGAGTTTCCGTCGAATCCCGGCGTGAACTGTAACACAATGGAAAACGCATCTATGTTGGATAACGCCAGCTTTGTAGGAGGTTCCGGTAGCACCGGTTCGATGCCTGATTGTATGGTCGCCACTTTCGGTTTACCGGGTCCAACCGATGTCCAAGCGCTCACTTCAAATTTGTAGTGGGTCAGTGCCTAAGAAAAGAAAAAAACAAGAATAAATAATAATTATATTTAATTCTTACACTTTTAAATTATCTTGTTTGTAACTTGATGATTTTTAGACTTTTTACTATGTTTCTTTTCTATAAATTCATGCTGCTTGAAATTGACCTAGTTTACATCGATCACTTGATATCACTAGTTTACATCGATGACTACCTGAAGATGCTCCACTTTAGTCGATAACACATCCGCCGTGAAGTTTTCGACGCGCAAAGAATCTGGAATGTCTTTAATCATGTATTTCAGTTGATAATGTGTCAATATTCCGTTGGTCTCTTTGGGGGAACCCCACTTAACCGTTAGCGCACGATCGCTGATATCTTCAAATTGTAGATTCTCCACTTCTTCAGGTACTATAACAGATTATAAATACATAAAAATAAATAATATCTACAAGAATAATTTTATTCGTATCTATTTATTATATAAAGTAATTGAAAATGTGCCAAAAATAACTTTTCAATTAAATCATCTTTATAAATATAGCAATATAATTAATAATTTTCAAGTAGTTATTATAGGTAAACATACCATCTTCACGAGTGTGAATTTCAACGGGCGAGCTTCTTTCACCGTCACCTGGATCGGTGAAGCAGAGCACCGTGATATTATACAGAGTGTACTTTCTTAAACCTATGATAATAGCGTTCTGCTCGGCGAGCGGATCAAATAAACTCGGCGGCACAGTCATCGATTTGTATTCATTCGCTTCTGTAAAATTACCACCGATCCAGGCTTGCAATTTGTATCCCTGATTAATACCATTGATATTTTGAGGATTCGGTGGCTTCCACCAAACTTTCACCGCCGTTGAATTGAGTGCTTTCGCTTTTACATTTGTGGGAGGTGCTTCCGGGACTGTAAAAATTATTTTTTTCAATTTTTAACTGATTTATATAACATTCTAGAGTAATAGTATGTTAATCCATTATATTTTAATAAGTTAATTTATTTACTATGTTAAAATAATAAAATAGATCGTTTAAATTAAAATGTTATAAAATTACAATATTGTAAAGAATAAAATTATAATTTAATTTATTTATACAATATTATAGAATTATATATATCTTAATTAATTCCTAGTATTAATTACCTCCTTCCTTGGTTTTTATTTGCAAACCCTTCGAGTATACACCCACGCCTTTTTCATTATAAGCCGCTATTTGCACTTCATAGTCCTTCCATGTAATTAAATCTGTAATGAGATAATTTCTTTGCGCTTCATTGGTAATATTTTGCACCGTCCACGGGCTGTCGTTGTATCCGAAAAGCGTGTATCTCAATATATATCCCAAGATATGACCATTTCGGTATTCTTCCAGCGGAGGTTGCCATTGCGTTATTATTTCTGATGACGAACGTGCTGAGCCGACAAAGCCAATCGGCGGACCACTGGGTGCTAAAAATGAAAATAAAGCGTTTAATGCTATATCGAAATTGCACATTAGAGATCGGTCCATAAGTTTACCCGTATTTTGGTAAAGATTCACTATAGCGAGGAAAATATATTATATTGTTATTTCATATTGAACTAATTACTTGAGCAATCTTCCTAATCACTTACGTTCTTGAGGTAGAACGACGATTTCACTGGCTGCTGACGATGGACCTTCGCCGACGCTATTCTCGGCGCTAACACGAAATTGATAAGACGCCGCGGCTTTCAGGTTATTCAACAATACCCATCGACTGGTTGCGGACACATTATCGCGTTCGGTGATCCAATTTAATATTGGGTCGTGTATAGGCCCTATTTACAACATAACACATATTATAAATTAAATATATAGAGATATAAAAATAAACAATCATAATATCAATTTTATAATTAAATCTTCTATTGAAAAATTATAAAGTGTTTTTTCTGAACACACATAATATTCATGCGATTATGTATATTCAAGAAATATTAACATGTCAGAAAATATAAGTAGGTATAACATTAATACGTATTCAATTATATTTAAAGTACATTTAAGTTTTTATATTCAGATTACACTTACCCAGGTCGGACACCTCTCGTCTCTGGATTATAAATTTCTTAGTAGGGCTGTTGCCGTCAAAGCCGGGTACCCACGAGACGTTGATCGTGCGCGGCGAGATCTTTTCGACCCGCGTGGCCATGACGTTGATCGGTGGGAACGGCAATTCGATCACGCTTAAACGAGCGGATCGCGTTTCATTGCCACCCGGTGACACCACCGAGCAAGTATACTCGCCCACGTCGGAAGCTCGAACGGTGACGATCTCGAGAGTGCCATCCGATCGCATCTTCACCCTTTGACTCGCTTGCGTGTTTATCACTCTGTAACAACAAAATGTATCACTTTAAAATCTTCAAACGTCAGAAGAATTACAGGATTTTGTCCTCCCGATTCGAATAATTTTGCTGGTTCTATAAATCAACAATTTAATTGATAAAATTAACATATTCGAGGTACATAATGTAAATAATTCTTAAATATCTTAGATCAATCAGATTTTAATATCGATGTTTTGGAGAATAACACTTCAACCATAGATAAGTTTAAAAAAAAGTAAGCTATTACATTTCTAATCTCGAACTGTTCAACTGACGTTATTTGCATTATAATATTTCTCCTTATACGTACTGTCCGTTGTGAAACCATGCCATATCATATACAACGCTGGGATCGTTTGAGATTTTACACTGCAATTCGGCGGTACGCCCGAGAAGCACGGACGTATCAACAGGTGGTTGGATAATTTGAGTCCGAACTGTAACACAGATACAAATTATATACGACAAACTGTGCAATGTTTCCAACGAAATTCGAGCAAAAGAATCGATTTCTATCTTGAGAAAACATGCTTTCATGATTCGCTTGAGCTTTTTTTTTTATAAACATTTGTCTCAATAATCACCCATAACAGTCAAGTATGCCGATCCGTTAACAGAGCCGGCTTCGTTCGCGCGGATGCAAGTATATTTTCCCGCGTCATTCGGCTTCACCGCCGCGATTAAAAGATCGCCATTATCCAAGACTTGTACTCTCCCGGCAATCTCCACAGGTATCGTATCTGTTGCAATCAAATGTAAACATTTAAACATTTAAACATGTAAACGCGCGGGGAGATAGCACTTCGTAATAAAGGAATATATTTCCAAAGTTCCGAGAATCGCGCCGCGGGCAATAAAAATGAATAAAATAAAAGACTTAGAGCACAATTCCCAGAACTTCAGAAACATCCCTTGTGATATATTAATCTTATATATCTTACAATTAATTTTATAAAAATCACACACACACACACACACACACACACACACAAATAAGTGTAGCAACCAAATTAAAATTTATATAACATATTTATGTTATATATGTATACACACATATACAATAATATTATATAAAAAATAATAATTAACTATAATTTAGCTTTGATTTAATTACCGTTATAATACCAGGTGACATTTGGCTTAGGCGACGCAATCGCATTGCAACTCAGAGTTACATCTTTGCCATCTAATACTGTTAGATTCTGTGGTCCATTTTCCATTATCGGTCCAGACGCTGTAAATTACAGAAATTTTGTCATTAATATCGAATCTCTTTCCAAATGTTTTCTCACAACGTGCAAATGAAAAAAGGGTGATCAATCGCCGCTTGCAATATTAAACCCATCTGTAATTCTCACCTCTTCTCTATCTCTCTACGCTGATTTCAAAAGACAAAAGCTTATTTTTAAGCATAACACAAACACATATTTAATAGCAAAACTACGCAAACTTATAACTAACAGTAACAATAAGTACAGTCATATTTAATGATAAATGCCGTAAAATAATCGCTAAATGCTAAATGCTAATGGCACTTATCTTGAGACATTCATAAAATCCAGAAAAAAATTTGTCTTATTGAAAATATATCTCTAATGTTTGAGAAAACAGGACGTGCATGTCAGTGTTACTTGCAATGTCGCAGACGCGTGCTAAAGATTATTATTTCATTACGGCAAAATACGGCAAATCGTTCCATTTGATGTTTCTTCAAAAATATCGTATAGAAAAACATTCAACTATATACAATTACAATCACTAATCATGAAAAAGAGAGTAGAATTGGTCAATGTTTTTCGCTAAAATTCTATAAACTATAATCGTGGAGCAGTAATAAATATTCCAAAATGCTGACATGGTGCTGTTTGTCTTATCAGAGCTACACGCAAATTTGTCACTAGAAAAAGCAAAAAATCGTGAAGTGAAATTTATACGCAGTCTTTAAGCATGTGCCGAAAATGATAATAAAAAAGAAGTGTGGAAATCTCGCTGCAATATTCTTACTGTTTGGATATTGAGAGAACATAAAACGGCGATCAGACTGGCGAATTCTGACTACATTGTAGCCAGCCGCCCAGCGGGCAACTCTGTTTCTCAATCTGCTTCCTAATCCTTTTTCTGTGCCGCACACAAAAAACACGTCATTTATATTAACTCTGCTTGCGACATTATTACGTCATACGTGAAATGTCCGCGAAAAACGCGACTCAAAAGTATCTTCCTTTAAACAATATCTAACATATTTGTATATAACTTAGCAATCTTGCTATTAATATAAGAAATTATCTATGTTATGATTTATATTATACGCTGGCCAAAAAAAGACAACAAATAAACAACATATAAATTGTAAGCTCACCTGATATTCGAAACTAAATTGTACACTTGCGTTATTTATAATTTTTCATTATCTCCTCTGTTTTGCTTATAAAAATCTCGACTTATATAAAATAAAAAAGATTGTATTGATATTTTAGTCGCGTGTTTTGCGAACACTCTGGATACAGACTGATAATTTCACTATTTTTTAAATTTCGCAATACATTATGGAAACTATAAAAAAACTTACTTTTCGCTTTCAGCCAGGTATAACTGGACGATTCGCCGGCTTCGTTAGACGCGAGGCACTGAAACATCCCTGAGTCATCCATAGTTAATTTCTTAATCGTCAGTGAGCCGTCTTCTTCCATCATGTATCTGTAATAACACGAGTAAAACAATAATAAAATGCTTAAATATAATTTTCGAGTTCTGATTTCTTCTTATATATAGGCGGAAATGAATTTAAATAATTAAAATTATAAAATATTTTCCAAATTTAATCTTTCTTATTTCAAATTATCTTTTCTTTAATGATAATTCCTTTAATATTTTATCACATATGTATATTTTTTAATTTGTAATAAAAATATCTAGAATAAAACATTTATTTCTCACTCATCACTTCCATGTGAAACAATTATAAATTACAGGAAAAAATTCCAACAGAACTGATAAATATAAAAAATTAATTTCGCCGCCAGTGATTAAACAGCAAGTACTGATTTATTCCTCGATTAACTGGCATAAATGTACAAAATAGCACTACGTTTCGAACTGATAAATTAAAATAGAACTGATAAATTAAAATAGAAATAATTAAAAAGCTTCTGTCTCCGTCTCCGTCTCTCTCTCTCTCTCTCTCTCTCTCTCTCTCTCTCTCTCTCTCTCTCTCTCTCTCTCTCTCTCTCCCCCTCCCTCTCCCTCTCTATCCTTTTCTCGGATTCTAATGATCACAAAGGCAAATATTTGCCGAGGCGTACCTAGTTCCCAGTAAATGATCGATAGGCTCGGCATTACGGAACCAACTTATTGTAGGAGACGGCACGCCATTAGCGTCGCATGGTAACGTTACCGTGGACCCGTAATCGCTTAGAGTTTCCCTTTTCAATTCTGTTATAAATGTCGGTTTTTCTAGAAAAGCATAACGACAAATTTAAGAATGACTCAGGCCTATTTTTATTTTCAGTGTTGTATTCTTACTTTTTAAAACATAGTCACAAGACTATTTTCTTATCGGTATTTTACTGAATTATTCACATATTTAATATTTATCATCTATATATATATGTTTATTGTCGATCACGCTTACCATATACAACGATTTTAGCGCTAGCATTTACAGTCGGATAACCACCACTGCGCAAGTCCACGTGGCAGGAGTAAATTCCTGTGTAAGTTATGTTGGCTGAAATCAATGCGAGTGTTCTGTTCCAAGAATCGTTAAAGCTATACGATATCCTAGAGTTTTCGATCGGAATGCCGTCTTTCATCCACAAAGTCCTTAGCTCGTGAAGCGATCTGAAACGATATTAAAGCCTCGATATTAAAGCTACAATTCCGAATCTTCTGGAGTTGAAAGAAAACATTGACGACATGGTTTGTGCATTAAGAAGAAAAATCATCACATGCAGCAAATAATAAACAAAAATTCGCGAATACCTGGCATTTGCGATGCAATTTAAATGCGTGACATCTTGATCCTTGATTATTTGCGTGTCCTGCGGCTTGACAATTATGGTAGGAGCTACCTCCGCGTTCGGATCACCGGTAACTTTCAATTTGAAAAACGGACTGATCTCCTCCTTGCCCAATTGAGTGTTAATAGCCTTCGCTCTGTATCATCAGAAAGGTATAAGTGTAAACTTCGTTTGTTAGGAATTTTAAGACAGCGATGTTGTGCGATAAGCTACTTCTGCGCACTTGATTGCATAAATTATACAAACCTGTATGAGCCTTCATCGTTTTCCGAAGCGTTTAGTATAATTAACGTGTGATGGGTCGTAGCGTACTTTATGCCGTACAAAGGAGTCCCGTCCGAGGAGAACCATGTTACGTCAGGGGTGGGATGGCTTTCAATCGGAGGTAGTTCCAGAATCGCGGCGCTACCCGACTCGACGGTCACCACTTTCTCCGTGAGATCGTCGAATGTTCCCATATCTGAAGCGAATCAAAACGTCGATCTGTCGTCAATCCGTAATCCGCAACATAGATATATATCTTTGTTGAAATGATACTCACAAGCTACGGCGAAGACAAGACGATCGCTGAATATGGACCCCACGTCGTTCGTTGCGACGCAATGATACACCCCAGCGTCCTCACGCCCTGTCCTCTGAATACGGTAGTAAGGCCCCGAAGTGAGCTCGACGTTGAGAGGCATTCCGTCTTTGAACCATTTGTACTTTGGTTGAGGATTGCCTATGAAGATGACACAAAGTTGTACATACCTAAGTAATTTTTCTCAACTGTTTAGTCTAAAAGACAGTTAAAGAATAAAAGGTTTAAAAATTGTGTAAAGATAATAATTAAAAAATGCACAGGCCACCTCTCTCATTGACAAGTATACTTCCTTTGAACTGTGTAAAAGTGACTATTTGTACGATCTTCAGTTGAAGACTAATTTAACGTGAAGAAACTCGTGAATGATTCAATGCAAAGTCACGGACGATGCTACAGCCCGCGAGCTATCTAATACCATTAGTACAGGGTCATACGATTGAATTACATGACGTTGGACATTGATAAGGCTTCATCTGGCCACCGTCTCATCCGCCTGTACGTCACCCGATATTTCTGCAGGACAATGAAACGCCATGCGGCGAACCTTATCGATCCTCGATGCTGCTGCGGTCCTTACCTTTCTCTTTCGCTCTTTCATATTTTGTTTATTTTTTTTATTCAAAGTAATATATTGATTGTATACTTAGGCACTAAAACCCCGAGAAATTTTGACAATTCGTACAAATTGATGCCAGAATAGCTCGAACTATTGGCAATTGGATGAAATGGATAAACAAAATGGTAATAACAAATGGGTTTTTATTTTTATCGCATATTTAGAAAGCAATAAAACTAAATTTGCAGTATCTCTAAAGATCTTGCTACTTAAAGCTATCTTAGTATTGAATTAAAGCAACAATTTATTTAAAAAAAAAATCAAATCTTTATCTGTTCAGAAAGATAAATTCAAAATTTTTACAAGTGTAAACAGAGATGCGCAACACTTTCCAAGATTCAAGAGTTGTTACTAAAATTTATTACCGGAGTAAATTTTCAAGAACTCTTTCTCTATCTCTCTTTGTTGTCCCTACGCCAGGAAATTTTCAGAGAAAGCCCATATGTTACGGTTGTGATTCCTACCTCTCGCTTGGCATTGCAGAAACTTTGTGCGATTCTCGCTAAGTATATTGCCACTGCTGGACGGTTGATTGGTGAAGCGCGGCTCCTGAAGTGGTTCTGCGAACAGAGAAACGTTTTCTTCTTCAGATCGATCTCGCAGAGACTGATAGAAGCCTTATGGCGCCACAGATTACAGATTAGTCTTGCAATTCACAAGTATTATAAGATTGGTTTATAAGTAGTTTGAATAAAAGTATAGTGAATATAATAAATGAATCATGTACATGCAAAAGGCGCCTGCAAAGTCATTGTCATGATGTCTACCTAATACCTACAGTAGAAACAAAATAATCAGAGCGCAAAAAAAATAAATCATAAAATAAAAAGTGAATAGAACAAAAAAAATAGATCGTAGGACAGATGTAAATTAGGTAAAGTCTACCTATCATATCCTAAGACGTCTTAAAAATGTCTATGTCCCGATTTTGGACATGCGTGCTGTCTGATTAACATAAGAATGTACAATAAGTACCTACAATATTGATTAAGTTTATGAAAAATAAGACTCGATAAAACGGTAGCAGCGAAACGAAAAGAGGGGAATAAGAAGAGAGATTTAACGTCACAAAGTAACTAATAAATTAAAATATTTAATTGCGGCGTAAGAAGAGGCGGCGGTATAACGATTTAATTGCGGAATTTAATTTTTGAAGTTCGTATGGCAGATTCGATCTTAATCTCGTGTGATTACACGTGAATTCCATACGACTGACCGACCGACAGCCTGAGTCATTGCGAGTGCGAGCGTGTACGAGAGACGTAATAATTTATTACGGTGCTCCAAAAAGGCTGACGAACGAGAGGAAAGAATGCGAACGAACGGCCGCGGATGCCGAGGTGCCGAGTCACATGCAACGCACGTAAAGCCGACACGTGCACCCGCCCGTATCCACCGGACGTTCCACGCTCTGGTGATCTTGACACGCGGGTACACCGCACCGGTGTGTCGCAACCCCCCCCTCTCGTCGTTCCCCGTAGAACTACGGTTTGGTCGTGAACAAAAAGAAGCGAGGTAACGATTTAAGTCAAGAGAGCAGAGCTTTCAAGAAGGTACGCCAGCCGATTTTCAAGATGCAAAACTCTTTATTATAGTTTTTAACCGGAACAGTTTAAAATATTTCCACACAGACATTTACTTATATAATTATCTTTAAAGTAGAATACCTCGATGTGCGCCTTTCTATAGATATTAGTAGCTTTGAACAAATTAAGTACACTTCGAACGCTTCCTGATTTTCATGACGCAAAACTAGTTCTCTAAACAGAACAGTTTAAAAAAAATATCCGAAAAGATTTATATGATCATCTTTCTTTAACCCAGAAATGGGGACCTAAGGTGATTTTTGTATCCCAGTGTCGAAAACATAGAGCTTACGTCACAGTAATTTTTTTTATGAATCGAGAATCCATACCTACGTTTCATTCAAAAATTCCGAGACCCAACCCGCATAATAGAAAAAATTTAAGACTTGTACATTCATAGTATAGACCTATTGAATCTTGTTGGGGTGTAGACATCATTCCATCAGGTGACCGTTTACGTTATACAAAAGTTAATAAAATATGATAAGAATTTATATTATAAATACGAAATAATAATATGAGTTACAAGTATATATGTAATATGTTTATAATAAATAAATAATAATGTATAATTAATTATAGGTAACAAATAGAAAATAGAAAAAATTAAAAATAAATTTAATGAAAACATAATATGTGCAAATACTTAAAAAAAAATAACAATAAATAATAAAATAAATGGTTATAAATTTATCTAATGCAAAACATGGTTTGTTAGTGATAATTTTGTATATATTTATTATACTTCAATCCGATTAATACATAAAAGATTTTAGGGAGAATCAAGTTTTTATAAATATTTATTTTCATTTAAAAGTAATTTATTAACTTATATTTTTATATAATATAATAAACAAATATCATAAAAATAAATTATTTTTAATAATTCTGGAGCAAATACAATAATTCTGAATGATTTCATATAATAGCGAATAGCTTTATTTTAAATTGCTATCAAATTGATATTATATAATAATGTTCTTTTTTCTAATAACTATTCTTTTTACGAACCTTTAAATGTGGAATCCTATCACAAAGCAATACATAAGCGCTTTATTAATTAAGATCTCCAGTTTTTAGAAATACTATCAGTATATCATATACTAAATTGCTTAATGTGTCGTTTCTTTCGTTTTTTAATTTTTTTTCCAGAAAATGTTGATGTCAATCTATATTGTCCTTAAATACTAATAAATTACAAAACAACCAAAAATGTGCAATATGTAATTAATAACAATAACTTTAAATTAGGGTGTAAAAATGACTTCAGGTAATCATGCAACAAAAATTAGGCGCCCATTCCCGGGTTAAAGCAAGGTATCTGTCTACGAGATAAACTCGAATAATATTTTACATATAATATTTAGTTTGCACAAACTTGCATGTATTTGCGACTTCTGCTGATTTGAACCGCGAATTTATGATTTATGATTTATGTGGAACATTCTTTAGAACTTTAGAGAAAGTTCCTACGGATGTATAAACAATAACAATTCACAGGCTGATGACGATTGCGGGCGACGAGTTTGCCGCGCGCATCGTTATACCTTTCAACCGGTAATTCATTCCGACCTGATGCACCGCTTGATGCACAGGTCCGCGTTCTAATCACACACACGCGGTACAATCAGTCACGCCGTATCGTAGGCGGATTCTTAAGAACGAACATCGTGTAATCGCGTCGCACCTGGGCCGCCATAAATATCGATTCGGCCCGATAAGCACCGTCGACGAATGGTACTTATACATGATATCGCTGCCACATATAGCAATAATATGTGACAAGTCTCGTAGTTTGAGTTTTTTTTCTAGACAAAAATGTTTTTTAGATGACTAGCAAAAACGAAAATTTACCGAGAGCTGTGTTTTGCGGATCATATAAATTGATGATGAAATTATAGTCTGATTAATCCATTAAGTTCTAGAAGGCGTCTACGCATATTTCTGTGTGTGTGTGTGTGTGTGTGTGTGTATGTGTTTTAAATTTATCCTAATCAAAGTTTTTGGACCGCAATTGATATTTAGGGATCAAGAGAGTAGCTCTAAAAATTTAGTCGACGATAAGGTGGGATATTTAAGAAAAAAGATATAAAGGTAAAAGTAGAGATTTTAAAAATCTACCTTTTTGAGTAGAATTTTTGTTATAGGTCACTTAAATAAAAATTATATCGATTTATTCTATTCAAAAAGATAGAGGAAAGACCCCCTATTATGAGACAGGATCCTAATATGAGATATTTTAAGCTAAAAGGCCTTATAGGCCCCATCTTTTGATCCCACCATGTAAAAATGTCTCATAATAGAGGTCTTTCCTCTAGACTAAAAAATCATTTATTAATTGAATATATGTCAGTAAAAAAACACACAAAAACAAATGATGTATTAACAGCATTAGTCTAATTGGAAATAATTTTGTTAATTCAATAACAGTATTAGTGAAGCAACTCTTTTTATCCCTAAATGCCAATTTTAAAACTAAAAATTTTGATTAACCCGAGTTACAAGAATTTAAAACAAAAAAACGCGTAAAGGTTTCCTAGGATTTAATGGGTTAATTTTAGACTTTACTTTAACAGAATATGTTCACGCGAGCCTTAATTACAAATTATAAAAAAACTTAGGTGTATATAATGCTAAAGATCGGACAGTAACGCACGGTAAACGCGCGTGCTTATCCTGGTTTAGGATTTTCTAAAAACACGGATCGGTATGACAATCAAACTAGCCGCACAGAACCAGCCGCATTCAGGGGCGAATAGCCTCTGCGGGCCCCGGCGCAAAAAAATTTGCATTTTGCATTTAAATTAATAAAAATTTTACAGATCAGTTATATAAAGAATACACATAGTCGCGAAATTTATTTCAAGTGCATCTGAGCATGCTGAGTGAAGAAATTTGCGATTTTCCCGCATTTTCCATTACGCGTTATAGAGATTCGTGACATATATTGAATATAACAATTTTTAGTGGTCCTGTGCCACTTCCGTATGAGCTGGAGATTGTTATACAAAGAATAAACAATATGAAAAAAATTATTTCATGTGCGTCTGAGCATGCAAAGTGAAGAAATTTGTGATTTTTCTGCATTTTTTATAATAAAATCGCAAATTTCTTCACTCTGCATGCTCAGATGCACTTTAAATAAATTTTTTCATATTGTTTATTTTTCGTATAACAATCCCCAGCTCATTTAAAAGTGGCACAGGACCACTAAAAATTATTATAGTCAATTTTTTCGCAGTTTTCGTTACGCGTTATAGAGATTTGTGACATATATTGAATTTAATAATTTTTGGAGGTCCTGTGCTACTTCCGTATGAGTTAAAGATTGTTGTACGAAGAATAAACAATATGAAAAAATTTATTTAAAGTGCATCTGAGCATGCTGAGTAAAGAAATTTTCGATTTTATTAATAAAAATGCGGGAAAATCGCAAATTTCTTCACTCAGCATGCTCAGACGCACTTGAAATAATTTTTTTCATATTGTTTATTCTTCGTACAACAATCTCCAACTCATACGGAAGTGGCACAAGACCTCCAAAAATTATTAAATTCAATATACGTCACAAATCTCTATAGCGCGTAACGAAAACTGTGAGAAAATTAACTATAATAATTTTTAGTGGTCTTGTGCCACTTTTAAATGAGCTGGGGATTGTTATACGAAGAATAAACAATATAAAAAAATTTATTTAAAGTGCATCTGAGCATGCTGAGTAAAGAAATTTTCGATTTTATTAATAAAAATGCGGGAAAATCGCAAATTTCTTCACTCAGCATGCTCAGACGCACTTGAAATAATTTTTTTCATATTGTTTATTCTTCGTACAACAATCTCCAACTCATACGGAAGTGGCACAGGACCTCCAAAAATTATTAAATTCAATATACGTCACAAATCTCTATAGCGCGTAACGAAAACTGTGAGAAAATTAACTATAATAATTTTTAGTGGTCTTGTGCCACTTTTAAATGAGCTGGGGATTGTTATACGAAGAATAAACAATATGAAAAAATTTATTTAAAGTGCATCTGAGCATGCAGAGTGAAGAAATTTGCGATTGTATTATAAAAAATGCGGAAAAATCGCAAATTTCTTCACTCAGCATGCTCAGACGCACTTGAAATAATTCTTTTCATATTGTTTATTCTTCGTATAACAATCTCCAACTCATACGGAAGTGGCACAGGACCACCAAAAATCATTAAATTCAATATATGTCACAAATCTCTATAACGCGTAACGAAAACTGCGAAAAAATTGACTATAATAATTTTTACTGGTCTTGTGCCACTTCCATATGAGCTGGAGATTGTTATACGAAAAATAAACAATATGAAAAAAATTATTTAAAGTTCATCTGAGTATGCAGAGTGAAGAAATTTGCGATTTTATTAATAAAAATGCGGGAAAATCGCAAATTTCTTCACTCAGCATGCTCAGATGCACTTGAAATAAATTTTTTCGTATTGTTTATTTTTCGTATAACAATCCCCAGCTCATTTAAAAGTGGCACAGGACCGCTAAAAATTATTATATTCAATATATGTCACGAATCTCTAATAACGCGTAATGAAAACTGCGAGAAAATCGCAAAGTTCTTCACTCAACATGCTTAGATGCACTTGAAATAAATTTTGTGATAATGTTTATTCTTTATATAACTGATCTGTAGAGTTTTTATTAATTTAATTGCAAAATGCAAAATTTTTTGCGCCGGGGCCCCGCAGAGGCCCTATTTGCCCCTGAATGCGGCTGGTTTCTGTGCGGCTAGTTTGACTGTCATGGATCGGTCTTTATCTCGAAGTAACTTATAATATGTTTGTGTCGTTTCATCTGTCATTTTTGCGAAGAAAAATTCCACCTCGAATTAACCAAAGTATGCTCTGTTCTCCTTTGTATCCCTCGCATTCCTCATCTCGTCAACATAACGGAGCACTGGAATCGTTAATGGAGAATTCACACTGCGTCCGATGTTCGACGTACGACGATCCGACATCCAATAGGAAATTTTTATCTCTAATAATAAATTCTGTTATTGGATGTCGGATCGTTGTACGTCGAACATCGGACGTGATCGGACGCAATGTGAATCCTCCATAAGTCTCTTGAACGCGAACAAATTAAATTTTTTTTACGATACAACGGTTTATCTCCGCGAAGGCAACTTGTAAGGGGAACGAGGTTTATATTTTATTTTTAACGTCGTTAGCGTTGCAGGTGCCTCGCTTAACGAGGATTCAGCTGAAGGATCCAGTTTCCGGATCTTATCTCCTTATCGCGCATCTTGCGAAAGCGTGATGAGGTGACACCGTGACGCTAATCGGGCGCTCCGCGAAAATGCGCAATTCAGTAAAAATGCGTGTGTAAGGAGACACATTGAACACCTAAGAATAAACCGGCTAAACCATACATTTTATGCGCCCCTATTTAACTGCCGTTATTTATTTCAAGCTCGTTGCAAGCTCGCTCTCCGCCGAGCAAAAGAACAGGCACTTTAAAGCTAAGAACATTTCCTAGAAGAATTCCTAGAATGTGCGCACGGGGGATAAAATAAATTATGCAACGTTCTTTTTGTTAAGGGGATCCTAAAGCCGTCTGTAATACCGGCTTTCTTTTCTTAGCACTAATCTTTTAATTGGCTTTATAGAAATGCAAAATTCTTGTCTAGAATTAAAGTACGCATCAAAATCTAGGTCATGGTGGTCGAATTTATATCAAAAACAAAAAAAAAATTAATATTTTTGTAAATTTTTGGTAAACGTGACGACAATATTTGCTTTGTACAAAAATTCCACAATAAATATCCACAAAGTTAGACCGGCATGACCTAGGGACAACATGTAGGAACAATATTGTGTAAATAGAACTAAGATTCAACGCCTAGAAAAAAAGATTAGTTTAAATAAACTTTTATATGTGCAAAAGCACATTCAGGTTGATATTGCGTGTAGCGAGAGATGGCGCAGCAATCGAAACAAGGACAGATGCCTCTCGTTAGACAAGGACAGATATAGATATATGACATAGAAAACAGGATTAAAAATGTTGACATTACCGACATCGAGGAAGTTCGGCCTTCGCTTTAGGATCCCCTTAAGGTATTGCTAAATGCGGCAGGAATAAGATATGTGTAATCGCACTTTCCAAAGATTCATGAGATTCATGAGTTGAGTTTTCCCTAAGTATTCGATGAAGTTCCAATCATAACTACATCTGCGAGAAGAAAAATAAATGTCGATTTCGATGCAGAAATAAAAATGCATTCGTAACGCATATTAAGACCTTTATTTACTTTAAACAGACTTTGGACGGTTTCAACTTGTTGTGTGTGTGAAGCTAGCGTCTCATTTTGCGGAAACTCACAAATTATTGAGAATTCTGACTTCCTTTTCAATAGTTCTAGAGTTCCTGCTAGTTTAAACAAATAGTTCTGGCTTTTAAAGCCAAAAAACGCGTCAGTACAAACTGAGACGCTAGGTTCACGCAGCGTCTCACTTTGTCCTACACAAGTTCCACTACTGTATTTCATCAGATTTTGCGAGATCTATAGTTCTATAACAGTTCTATAAAGAGTTCTGCCATATAAAAGCAAAAAAATTAATTATAAGGTACTATAAAAAATTACAATGTAACGAGTATACCGAGTTGAGACGCCAGTTGAAATCTCGGAGTTCCGGTTTATGTAAAATATTTTTCGAGTAGTTCTGAGCATATTGAAGCATTTTTTAAAGAGTTCCAAGCGTTAAAATATTTGTGTTACATTTTAAAAAATTAATATTAACCGAAAAGTAATCATGACGGAAAACGATGAAACACTATGCGAAATCTCGGAGTTCCGGTTTATATAAAATATTTTTCGAGTAATTCTAAACATATAGAAGCATTTTCCAAAGAGTTCCGGGCATTGGCATTGTTGTATAATTTGTAAATAAATTAATAACGCTCGAAAGTCAGGAATTTATCGAAAATAGGTGAGACGCTGGCTGTATTTCGACAGTTCTGCGAGTTTTATTATAATTTTCGTACAGTTCTGAACGTGTTCTAACGTTTTCTAAAGAGTTCTGGCAATAAACATTATTTAATCATTTTTTAAATAATTTTTATCGCCCGAGAAAGACGCATTTACGGATATATGAGTGAGACGCTGTAAGAAATCTCGGAGTTCTGGCTTATATAAAATATTTTTCGTATAGTTCTAAATATATAAAAGCAATTTCTAAAGAGTTCCGGACGTTGGCAATGTTGTATAAATTAATAACGCTCGAAAGTCTGGAATTTATCGAAAGTAGGTGAGACGCTGGCCGTATTTCGACAGTTCTGCGAGTTTTATTATAATTTTCGTACAGTTCTCAACATGTTCTAACGTTTTCAAAAGAGTTCTGGCGATAAACATTATTTAATCATTTTTTAAATAATTTTTATCGCCCGAGAAAGACGCATTTACGAGTATATGAGTGAGGCGCTGTAGGAAATCTTGGAGTTCTGGCTTATATAAAATATTTTTCGTATAGTTCTGAACATATAAAAGCAATTTCTAAAAAGTTCAGGGCGTTGGCAAAATGTTGTAAAATTTTTAAATAAATTAATAACGCTTGGAAGTCAGGAATTTATCGAAAATAGGTGAGACGCTGGCCGTATTTCGACAGTTCTGCGAGTTTTATTATAATTTTCGTACAGTTCTCAACGTGTTCTAACGTTTTTTGAAGAGTTCTGATGATAAACATTATTTAATCATTTTTTAAATAATTTTTAACGCCCGAGAAAGACACATTTACGTATATGAGTGAGACGCTGTAGGAAATATCGGAGTTCTGGTTTATATAAAATATTTTTTGTATAGTTCTAAACATATAAAAGCATTTTTTAAAGAATTCCTGACTTTTGAGCGTTATTAATTTATTTAAAAATTTTACAACGTTGCTAACGTCCGGAACTCTTTAGAAATTGCTTTTATATGTTTAGAACTATACAAAAAATATTTTATATAAACCAGAACTCCGATATTTCCTACAGCGTCTCACTCATATACTCGTAAATGCGTCTTTCTCGGGCGATAAGAATTATTTAAAAAATGATTAAATAATGTTTATCATCAGAACTCTTTAAAAAACGTTAGAACGCGTTCAGAACTGTACGAAAATTATAATAAAACTCGCAGAACTGTCGAAATACGGCCAGCGTCTCACCTATTTTCGATAAATTCCTGACTTCCAAGCGTTATTAATTTATTTAAAAATTTTACAACATTTTTTGCCAACGCCCGGAACTTTTTAGAAATTGCTTTTATATGTTCAGAATTATTCAAAAAATATTTTATATAAGCCAGAACTCCGAGATTTCCTACAGCGTCTCACCCATATACACGTAAATGCGTCTTTCTCGGGCGATAAAAATTATTTAAAAAATGATTAAATATTTTTATCGCCAGAACTCTTTAGAAAACGTTGGAACACGTTCAGAACTGTACGAAAATTATAATAAAACTCGCAGAACTGTCGAAATACGGCCAGCGTCTCACCTACTTTTCGATGAATTCCTGACTTTCGAGCGTTATTAATTTATTTAAAAATTTACAACATTGCCAACGCCCGGAACTCTTTAATAATTGCTTTTATATGTTCAGAACTATTCGAAAATATTTTATATAAGCCAGAACTCCGAGATTTCCTACAGCGTCTCACCCATATACCCGTAAATGCGTCTTTCTCGGGCGATAAAAATTATTTAGAAAAATGATTTAAATAATGTTTATCGCCAGAACTCTTTAGAAAACGTTAGAACACGTTCAGAACTGTACGAAAATTATAATAAAACTCGCAGAACTGTCGAAATACGGCCAGCGTCTCACCTATTTCGATAAATTCCTGACTTTCAAGCGTTATTAATTTATTTAAAAATTTTTACAACATTGCCCGGAACTCTTTGGAAAATGCTTCTATATGTTCAGAACTACTCGAAAAATATTTTATATAAACCGGAACTCCGAGATTTCGCTTAGCGTTTCATCGTTTTCCGTCATGATTACTTTTCGGTTAATATTAATTTTTTAAAATATAACACAAATATTCTAACGCTCGGAACTTTTTAAGAAATGCTTCAATATGCTCAGAACTACTCGAAAATATTTTACATAAATCGGAACTCCGAGATTTCAACTGGCGTCTCAACTCGGTATACTCGTTACATGGTAATTTTTTTTAGTACTTTATAATTAATTTTTTTGCTTTTATATGGCAGAACTCTTTATAGAACTGTTATAGAACTATAGATCTCGCAAAATCTGATGAGATACAGTAGTGGAACTTGTGTAGGACAAAGTGAGACGCTGCGTGAACCTAGCGTCTCAGTTTGTACTGACGCGTTTTTTGGTTTTAAAAGCCAGAACTATTTGTTTAAACTAGCACGAACTCTAGAACTATTGAAAAGGAAGTCAGAACTCTCAATAATTTGTGAGTTTCCGCAAAATGAGACGCTAGCTTCACACACACAAAAAAAACAATTTCTTTTTAAGTTGGGGGGCTAACTTGACACGGGTAAATAGAGCTCTTGCTCCCATTGATGATAGTTGAGTGATTGACCTACCCATTTGTACACTTAGCAGTACTCAGTTTACTTACATTTTAAATACAGTGTTGAAATTGAAATTTTAACAATATAAGCATTTTATTCTCTTTTCTAAGCCTTGAACAACATTGAAAAAAATTTTCATAACTAAAGATCAAAAAATCAATGAGTAAGGAAACATTTTTCATGCTGCAATGAGGTCTTTTAGACCCCTCATGTTATTTACAAAATTCTTGAGAGATGTGGCATTTAAGAGTTAATTATAATTAATTCTTCACTTATAAGTAATAACTATAATAAAGTGAATATATTCTTGCGGCAAATTTAGAGACTTTTAGTTGGCTCATTCATATATTGATCAACTCCTGAAATATTACTAGATAAAAAAGTAAAGATTATATATATATATATATATATATATATATATATATATATACACATATATATATATATATATATATATATATATATATATATATATAGGGGTCTTTTAGACCCCTCATGTTATTTACAAAATTCTTGAGAGGTGTGGCATTTAAGAGTTAATTATAATTAATTCTCACTTATAAGTAATAACTATAATAAAATCAATATATTCTTGCGGCAAATTTAGAGACTTTTAGTTGGCTCATTCATATATTGATCAACTCCTGAAATATTACTAGATAAAAAAATACAAGATTATATATATATATATATATATATATATATATATATATACATACATATATATATATATATATATATATATATATATATATATATATATATATATAAAATAATTTTAATCATACTTTAAAATGACGCTCTATATTCAAACAGGATGCGCAATAATAATAAAAAAGACATTAGCCTCTTGAACGTAATGAAATTCGCGAAATACCTTTTAGTCAGGCAGGTTTATATTTCCATGTTAAATGTTTCATAAATATCTGACGTAAGCAAATCTAGAGCATCGAAAATGAAACGCGTGCTCCCCTATAGAAATTTGTGTAGAACGAGTTACTGAACATAACTGTGATGACAATCATCGCATGATTCGCCGTGCACACGAACTCACACATATACACGCAACAGTAAATACAATACGTGCAAGCCGAGGCCGCTGAAAAACCTTATTTTAAGCGACGCAGCTGTCACTAAGGGTAAAACGGGGTGGCACGTTTACAGAGGGGCAGCATGGACGCGGGTCGCGAACGAAAGGCTTTAGTGTCGTCCAACAAAATGAAGGAATTTCTATTTTGCGTACGCGACCCAGAAACCACCGTCGAGATCCATTCATCTTTAAGCGGTCGTGCCGCTACAATTTGGTTCGTTGTATGCTAACGATGCGAAGGACGTGATAAACGGTAGTCTTTGCCAGAAAAATCGAAAAAACGCAAACCCGGCACGTTTTGGTTTTAGCGGAAAAGTGTAAGCGCATATTAGAAATAATTTGAACGTTTAAGAATAAAAAATATAACCAACTGCTAACTAAATATCAGGAGAAACGCGGAAAAAGATATAATAAAAAAAAATATGTACAAAATAAAAAATATATAATATTTATATACATAATTATAATAAAAAAAGTACGAATAAATATAAATATTTTATATCTTATATTTACAATGTTTATCTTATCTCTCGATCATAATTATAATTACAATATTACTTTGAATAATAATTTTGCATAACTTTTGCAAGAGATTTCTCAGCGCGCAGCGCGAGAACTAGAGAGTGACGGAAAGAAAAAAAGAAAGTCTTTGGAGCGCGATATGCAAGGACAAGCACTTTTAGATGTACTTGGATTCCGAACGGAGATGCCTAGATAATACATACCGGTCGGTGGGGGCGAGGCACCGCAAAAACGTTGCGCATTGCGTCTTACTGCACGCAGCCAGCTATATTGCCGTTGTCAGGATGCTGACTCCCTTTTCACTGCAGTCTGCAGGTGGCCAACCTCTCGAGTTCTCTCGGGTCGCGCCACTTGGCGGATAATTTTCGATATCGGAGATTTTCAGGATTTCCTCGACAAATTTCTAGCTCCTTTTTTTATTTTTCAATCTTATGGTTTTATCTTTTGACCACGTACGCATAAAGGAAATATTGCTGTGTAAAACTTGAATTTGTTTAACGGAGTAGTTTTTAAATTATTTATGTTATACTTATAGGTATATGTGGAAGGGTAAAAACCACACATGTAAATCAATTTTTTAAAAATATTTTCTCGTGTGCGTAGATGCAATTTATAGTATATTGTACAGATTGCATCTATGCACACAAGGAAATATTTTTAAAAGTTTGACTTACACCACTGTGGTTTTTACCCCTCCATATGTATAAATAATACAATTTATACATATATATTACATATATATATTTAATATACATATAATTATTTAAATTTAAATAAAAAGTAGGTATATATGTATATAAAATACATCTTTGCGTAATAGAATCTGTATCAAATTACCCTCGATTATACATGAAAAGATGTTTTCTTATTAAAATCATAGTATAAATCACTACTAAAATGCTGTGTAATTCATTCGAGTAATCAATAAAAACCAGCAATGCGGACGTAGAATGCATATTCTACTGCAAATTAAAGTGCGCGGATTAATTCTTGAATTATTTATGATAGTAACTATTATTCGAAGTCCTTTAAATGCGCCCAACGGCGGCGGATGCGATCAATCCTTTTAAGTGACGTAACATGCGATAAACTTTTCTCACAATTTTCTAGATATAACATATATACGGTATCTCAGGCAGAAATTGCACAGCGTTATTTCTTGCCAAGTTTAGAGTTGACTTATCTGAACAAAAACAAGTAAAAAAATAGTGCAAATAATATAATATATATATAGAAATTTGCACTTGGCTTCCTCATAGAAGAAGTAATGTCTTAAGATCACGGTCTTACATACAGGTCTCTAACTCTAATGTGTGTATGTGCCAAATTTACCGAAATTTCTATAACTTATAGAACTAATAACCAAATCTTAACAAATTGTATATGAAATAGGGATAAAATTTTCCGGGGAGGTACTATAGAGGTGATAGTTTTTGTTACAGATTTTCTGGAAACCGTTTTTTTTATTTTTCTAATTCTTGAGTAAAAAAATTAAAAAATTGTTTTCCAGAAAATAAATACGAAAACTAACACTCTATAGTACTCCCGGAAAATTACCTCTATTTCATATACAATTCGTTAAGATTTGGTTAATTAGATCTGGAGTTATAGAAATTTCGGTAAATTGGCACATCATACACAATTCACACATACACACATACACCCATACATACACACATACCGACATTTTTAAAATAGCATTTTTCGACGTTTTAGAACATTCTGAACTGAACACATTGGCAAAAGCAACTTAAAAAAAATTTTTTTTTACGAAAACAAAGCTTCCTCTATATAAGGAAGCAAAAAAACGCCCACATGTTCTGTAAAGGACAGTTAGCACTTTATTTTTTAAATATAATTAATAAAATTATGGCTCTTACTCAAAGACCTCTATAAGATTCCTGATACATTTCAAAAATAGATATGATTCGATTAAATATGAAAAATAGAAATCTGGGTAAACGGAGCGTCAACTTTACATTTTCATTATTTACTAAAATTGCTAATAATTTTTCATTTCAATTCAGAAACGTGTTGTCACAGTGCTTTTCGATAAAAGCACTATCAAGAATTGTCGAGAAAATGCTATATATTTTTCATTCCTTTTCTTAACACGCAGAAATTACACTGTTAAAATTGTAGTGCCAAATATATTCAATTTGAGTCATTTTTAACCTTTGTTGTGCACACCTCTTCAAAATTACGTATTGTGCACAGGGAGTGTATTATACCCCAGTCACTTAATTGTTTATTACAGACGTACAATTCGTTATTTTGACTCAAACAAATGCTGGCTATTGTGTTCAAAGCTTCCAAAATAAGGTCTAATAGGTTCATTAATATCTTGCAACATAAAAGAATTATAAAGATATGTTAACTAAAAAAACCGAAAAATGGACTCTTTTCACTAAAAAAATGCAATAAAAAGTCCCGATCCGCATTGACGTATTAGAAAAAACGCGTTTGAAAATACGCTGGGGTCTATTCGACCCCGTGTGCACAACAAAGGTTAATCATTACTATAGATCGCCGCACTGTTCCTACTCAATATGTCATTAATTTAATTAAAATAATGTTAATTTAACTAAACCAATAGAGTTAAAATAATGCTGTTTTGTATCAAAGTAACAAATTCGATACACATGATAGTTAAAAATAACAAAATGTTATTTAAGGTATTTAAATTTTATCCTTTAATATTTACAGAAAATATTTTCATCCTCATCTTAATTTTAGAATCTTAATGTAATAAAACTGCACCACTCTGAAACCAATTCCATGTTTCTTTGATTCCGGAACACCCTATCTGTCTGTCGTTCGCGAGGACGTGTGTGAAGTTAGCATCTCAAGTGTTAGCATCTCACAAATAAACTGCAAATTCACTTGCATCCAGCATAGTTCTACAGTTCCTGATAATTTTTAACAATAGTTCTGATGAATTTACTATTTAAATCGCGTTTTTTAGAAATGAGATGCTAACTTCCAAAAACACCTGATAGCATCTCATCGTATTTCGAATACATGATCACGGAGCAGTAAGATTCCATAGAGTTCTCCAGTCTAGACACATTCTGTCAATAGTTCTGACGATTAAACTCCGTAGAAAATAATTTATAATTACAAAACCCATCTGATCTCATGTGTATGAAGCTGGCGTGGAAACTCACTAATTGTTTACAGTTCTAGAGTTTCTCTATGAGTTAAACAAATAATTTCGACCATTAAAACAAAAGAATTGATTCAAACAAAAGTTGACTAAGACGACAACTTCACGCTGCCGTCTCAATTGTCTTACAGCAGTTCCTTTATTATATCTTATCAGATTTTGATTTGCAGTTAAAAACGAGTTCTATAAAAAGTTTTGCAGTTTAAACCAAAAACATCGTTTAAAATAACGTAAAAAACTAACAAATATAGAGTACCAAAAATATCAAGCTGAACGAGTTTTCAGAGTTCTGGCCATTTCCAAGAGGTTCTGTATAGTTATGAATACATTATGCATTTTTAAAGAGTGTCCAAACAATGTCAACGGTGTGTTTTTAAAAAATTTAAAATGCCCGGAACGCATTTTTTAATACAGAAAAGGTGAGATGCTGGACGATATTCGAGAGTTTACTGATCGGAAAAGATTTTTCGCGCAGTCCACGGATTAACAATTTTTACTAAAGAGGTTCTGGCACTACAGCGTTGTGTTGTTTTTAAATATTTTACTGCCAGGAAAGTGCTTAAGGACGATAGTGAGAGCTAATAGATACTCGCTAGTCTGGTCATCGTAAAATATTTTCATGCGTCTAAACGTATGTAACAATTTATCGAAGAGTTTGGCAACTACCAGCGGGTTATTTTTTAAATAAGTCTAATATGCCATAAAAAATGCATTTAGACAGATAAGGGTGAGATGCTAGTCGCTATCGATAGTTCCGGTCATCG